>NC_140180.1:103524285-103531011 GCF_963971535.1 Notolepis coatsorum
CTTCTCACTCGTCATGTCCTCTCACCAATATGATCTGAGGATGATAAAAACCTGCCTTAGATAATCCCTTACATAAATGATTCATTGCCTTTCTGCTAAAGAGGAAAATAATTTAGGGTTAACTCAATTCATTGTAACACCATCATGCATTTTATATCATCTGGATCTGATCTTTGCATGGAATCAGACAAAACTTGTATTTTATCTTTATAATCTGTGATGTCAAATTGAAGCCGATCTTACCTCAGGCCGCGTACGATGGGTGTGCTTCAGGATACTTACCTCGCCATGACTTCTATGGCGTTCTTCACATCTCAGTGTGGCTCATCATAATTAGCATGGGGGGGCGGGAATAAAATTCTAGGCAGCCGGTTATTTTTGCATGAAAAACAATCATTTGTTTTCTCATCTAACCCTAACTAACCTTATTGTCATGCACTTGTTCTAATAACTAACCTACACTGTAGCACTCAACACTTTGATAAACATTGTTACTCAGCTGATAGAGTTGTGCCCTTCCTGGTGACCTGTCGCACAGAACCTGTAAGTCGCTTTGGATAAAAGCGTCAGCTAAAAATGACCAATGTAAATGTACACCTTGTACATGTTGATAATCATTGTGTACCTCCCTGGTGGTTTGATATTTGCAGTTATGGAAAGTACTTGAAATAGCAAGGATTTAGTGGTTATAAGCAGATAATAGAAGGAGTATAGCATGCAAGTTAAGTTGTTTTCATCATTAATCTTTCATCTTGGGCACTTCTACTTTGTCTGGTTTTAATCAGAAATCATATCTCTAATTCGTGTGCCTTCTTGAAAAGAGAGATGATGAAAACAACTGGTTAGTTATTCTGTTAGTATGGGAAATAGGTAGCCTTTCATAACTGTAATATCATCACCTGTGTCTAATTCATGTTAAATAAATGAACAAGGATATGTTCATTTTAAAACATTGCATTCATACTATACTAAGTTGAGTCTCTAGGTGTGGTCAGAGTCCTCTCTAGCTATTTGCATTGTCTTTCAGCTCCACATCATCCTCAGCTGATTCTCGTGTTCAAATGTAGATTATTTTGGGGTCTCAATTTACATGACTGCAGTTGGTATCTCTCAGTCAATGTCTTGTCTGTGTTCACATGCAAATCGTTGGAGTTTCAGTCTTTTGTGATACAATTTGAGTGTTTAAACAATGCAAATCAGTCTGTCTCTTGATTGTCTGCTTGCTTCCTGTAAACACAAAAAACATGTTAATTTCCCACTATTTTCTTTTGTTTTCGTCTGAGTGAATTGTCTTTGACTGCCTGTGTGCTCAACACACGTTAGCTAGTCCTTCTCTATTTCATCATCTCACACAATATACATATCTCATCAATGTTACTGTGGAAAAGAGGAGGCATGATTTGGCCTCTCATCTAAACATTATCTGCATTTGTTTATTATCTCTAAAGAAAGGTTGTTGTTATTCTTTCTTTAGCTTTTAGATCTTGTTGATCTAAACCTCTTATTTGTAAACATAATTGTAAAAGCTTATAAGGTCTAATTGCCTATAATGGGAGTAAGTGTGTGTTACTCATAAATAGTTTCTACTTGGGGAGCCGTTTTACTCTATAGTTTGTGTCAAAGTATTCCAAGATTATAAAGTCTAATCTAACGTTGTTTATGTGGACTACAAATACCATCATGCCACATGCAGTGTTTGTTTAGCTCTCCGTTTTGGCCAGCATTTCGCTTATGCAGAATATGTTATATTTGATGCACGCTTTTCTATGGTACCCCGTATCAAAACAATAGAGACGTGGGAGTTAAAACATACACTGTTTTAAAACAGAAATGATTTGTTGAATAAACTTAGCACATTTGCCTTATCACTAGCCTCGCACAGATTCTAAGATGTAGACACCTATTTATGATGATCAAGTCTACCGGTGTGCTCACAGATGCAACAATCTGAGACAGACATTGAGATTAGCTTTATGTGACTTATAACGTGTATATTAAAGCAACATAAACCTCAAGTGATCTGAGATAGTTGTAATTCACTGTAACTGTGACGATAGTTATGTCCTGCGGTATCAAGGTTTGTTTCATACTCACCGGACAAGCTGTTGTGCTGACGTCGTCCTCATAGTTCAGTTCAGTTATTGAATAACCTTATAACTTACCCCCTTTTGTGTTTATGTGTATCTTCAATCGAATACGTTCCATCCTCTATTCGGTTGAAGATAGTTTAAGATTAGTGGTTGAGGCTGTAACACGCTACGTGTCGTCAATGCAACGCTCAACGCGTTTCTCCGGTGGTCTGAGACAATGCAACCTTGGAAAAACTCTTTTGCATCTCAAGTTTCAAGTTTCAAGTTTCTTTAATAGTTGTCATACAGAAGTACAGAATACTTTTATACAAAATGCTTCTTTCTGTTACGCTCCATAGACTGTGCTAGACAAAAGATAAGTATGAAATAAAATAAGTATAGCAAGTAAAAGTAAAAAATAGAAGTCACGTACGTAGACACAAGTGTTCAGTATGTACAATGTTCAATGCAGGATAGCAGTAACTGAGTTACCATACAATATACTATGCAATATACTACTATACAATATACTATATAGTGCAGAGCAGAAATGGGATGAGGTACAATTTAGGTACAATTTACAATTTACAGTAAGGTGTCCTGAGGTATGGGTTGTAGTGCAAATTATTTGCCAATAAATATAAAGTGTGTCTAGGTGTTCTAAAGTGTGTAGAGTGGGTGCTGCAGTGGGTTGATTGTTTAAAGTGAGTGTGTGCAGATGTGTGTGCTGTGAGTGCATTTGATGGTTGTTGCATAGTGTTATTGTTCGTTGAGCAACCTGATGGCCTGGGGATAGAAGCTTTTCTGTGCTTGCCATGACTCCGGTATCACTTGCCTGACCGCAGCAGTTCAAAGAGGCAGTTGTTTGGGTGGCTGGAGTCCTTGATAATTCTCTTAGCCTTACCCCTGCACCGCTTGTTGTAAATGTTCTCGAGTGGGAAGCCCCCCCTCTCGCTAAAGTAATACGACAAATTCCATTAGCGTGTACATACACATACAATTTAAAACAGATATATTTACATACGTAATTCATGACATGATTGACTGGACTAAGGTCCGTGTGTTATTTTGATATCAGAGATATGGGAATAGATATCACCCTTTTCTTTTATTAATAATGGTTTATTATCCCACACTACCACCATCACTACCACCATCACTACCACCATCACTATCACCATCACTACCACCATCACTACCACCATCACTATCACCATCACTACCACCATCACTACCACTATCACTATCACCATCACTACCACCATCACTACCACCATACTACCACCATCACTACCACCATCACTACCTTCACTACCACCATCACTACCACCATCACTACCACCATGACTACTACCATCATTATCACCATCACTACCATCACTACCACCATCACTACCACCACCACTACCACCATCACTACCACCATCACTACCACCATCACTACTACCATCACTACCATCACTACCACCATCACTATCATGGCGATCATCCTGGTCGGAGTGTACATTCCACCGCAAGCCAGCAATAGTGCCGCGCTCTCCAGACTCCATGACGAGGTAAATAGAATCCAAGCAGCGAACGTTAACGCCGCCATTGTAGTAGTGGGTGATTTCAATAGCGCCAATCTGAGAAAGGTTTTGCCTGACTTCTATCAGCATGCGACTTGTAACACCAGAGGCGGTAACATTTTAGACCACTGTTACACGCAATTCAAGGGTGGCTACAAGGCTCATTCTGCTAGTGGCTTTGGTAAGTCTGATCACGCGGCCATCTTTCTTTCACCAAAATATAAACAAAGAATCAAGAGCACTCCTGTAGTCTCGCGAGAGGTGCAGAAATGGGATGTGACGTCAGAGGAGACGCTCCAAGCTGCGCTTGAGTGCACAGACTGGAGCGTGTTCCGCGACACAGATAACATTAATGTCTACACGGAGACAGTGCTGGACTTTGTTCGTACTTTGGTGGAAGAAACAATCCCCACTACCACAATTAGAGTTTACCCAAATCAAAAACCCTGGGTAGACAAATCCGTCCGTGAAGCTCTGAAAGCGCGCACCAAAGCATACAACGGCGGCCTGGTGGCAGGCAACATGAATGACCACAAGGTGGCGCGATACAACGTAAGGAGGACAGTGACAGAGGCAAAACGGCGCTACAGGGATAAAATTGAACTCCAGTTTGAACAGGCTGACTCCAGAGCTATGTGGCAGGGGCTCAAAACGATGACAGACTACAAAGGCACCTCCCTCAAACTGAACAGTGACATCTCCTTAGCAAATGACCTCAATACCTCTATGCGAGGTTTGATGCTGGTAATAACAACACCAGCCCACAAGCCACAGCAATGGGGGGGGGGGGGGTCTGCTGCTGATGGAGACTCAGTGTTCAGGGTAACAGAGCATGAGGTGAGGCGGACCTTTAAAAAAGTGAATATCAGGAAGGCAGCAGGACCGGACAGCAGGACCGGACGGCATCCCCGGCCGCGTCCTAAAAGTCTGTGTCGAACAACTGGCCCCGGTATTCACTGACATATTTAACCTGTCCTTAGAACAGGCTGTCATCCCCACCTGCCTGAAGAAGTCCACTATTATCCCTGTACCCAAAAAATCCAAGCCTGCTTGCCTCAACGACTACCGCCCTGTAGCTCTCACCTCCATAGCCATGAAGTGCTTTGAGAAGCTAGTAAAGGGCTACATCTGCTCCTCCCTCCCCATCAACATGGACCCCCTGCAATTTGCATACCGCCCCAACAGGTCCACGGAGGACACCATAGCCCATGTGCTGCACACAGCAGCATCACACCTGGACAAGAGGAAGGGGAACTATGTGAGAATGCTATTCATCGACTACAGCTCGGCATTCAATACCATAGTCCCCTCCAAACTCATAGCCAAGCTCAGGGACCTGGGCTTGAATTATGACCTCTGCCAGTGGGTCTTGGACTTCCTGACGGGCAGACCCCAGGTGGTGAGAGCAGGCAACTGCACCTCCTCATCCATCACCCTCAACATAGGGGCCCCCCAGGGCTGTGTTCTGAGTCCCCTCCTCTACTCCCTGTACACACACGACTGTGTGGCTCAGCGGAGTAGCAACACAATCATCAAATTTGCTGACGACACAGTGGTGGTGGGCCTGATCTCTGCCAACGACGAGAGGGCCTACCTGGAAGAGGTCAAGGTCCTGGCGGGATGGTGCCAGGAAAACAGCCTCTCCCTGAACGTCAGCAAAACAAAGGAGATGATTGTGGACTTCAGGAGGTCGGGGGTCAAGGACTACAGCCCCCTCAGCATCGACGGGGCACCGGTTAAGAGAGTGAACAGCTTTAAGTACCTCGGAGCCTACATATCTGAGGACTTGACATGGACCACACACATTGACAGTGTTGTGAAGAAGGCACGACAACGCCTCTACTTCCTCAGGCGCCTAAGGAAGTTCCAAGTCAGTCAGAAGATCCTTAAGAACTTCTACTCATGTACAATAGAGAGCATCCTGACTGGCAACATCACCTCCTGGTTTGGAATAGCACTGCACAAGACCGAAGCAGACTACAAAGAGTGACACGTTCAGCCGAACGCACAATTGGAGGGGGGCTCCCCACCCTCCAGAACATTTACAACAAGCGGTGCAGGGGCAAGGCTAAGAGAATCATTAAAGACTCCAGTCACCCGAACAACTGCCTCTTTGAACTGCTGCGGTCAGGCAAGCGATACCGGAGTCTCAAGGCGAGCACAGAAAGACTCAGAAGAAGCTTCTATCCCCAGGCCATCAGGCTGCTCAACGAACAATGAACACTACACAACAACCATCAAACGCACATAGCACACACATCCACATGCACACACTCACTTTAAACAAACACACTGTAGCACCCACTCCCCACACTTTATAGCACACACTCACTTTAAACAAACACACTGTAGCACCCACTCCCCACACTTTATATTTATTGATGAAGGATTGCACTACAACTCGTACATCTTACTGTAAATTGTACCTAAATTGTACCTCATCCCATTTCTGCTTTGCACTATATAGTATTGTACATTAGTACACTGCATAGTATTGTATATTATATGGTAACTCAGTTACGTCTATTATGCATCGAACATTGTACATATGTCTATACTGAACACTGTGACCTCATTTTCTACTTCTAATTTACATGCTATACTATGTTATTTGATACTATCTTGTCTAGCACAGTCTCTGGAGCGTAACAGTAAGAAGCATTTTGTATGAAAATATTCTGTACTTCTGTATGACAACTATTAAAGAAACTTGAAACTACTACCATCACTACCATCACTATCACCACTACCATCACTACTACCACTACCACCATCACTACTGCTGCGAGAGAAAGAGAAAGACACTCAAGGACAGTCATTATACGGTGGACTTACATGGATTTACCCACTCCCCCCTACTCTGTCATGGACTTACCCACTCTTACATCTCCCCCTTTTACAAAATCCCCTTGCTCTCTCTCTGTTCTTTGCTTTCTCTCTCTCTATCTGTGTTCTCTCTCTCTATCTACACCTCTCTGTTCTCTGCTCTCTCTCCCTGTGTTTTCAGAAAGCCTATTGCTTTCTGTCTTTGCTCTCTCTGTCTCTCTCTCTCTCTCTCTCTCTCTCTCTCTCTCTCTCTCTCTCTCTCT
>NC_140180.1:103531211-103571211 GCF_963971535.1 Notolepis coatsorum
TTGGTAGGTTTGCGATCAGGCGGGGGGCTGCGTTCTGAATGAGTTGAAGAGGCTTGGTGGCGGTGGTCGGTAGACGAGCGAGCAGTCCATTGCAGTAGTCGAGGCGAGAGATGACTGTTGATTGGACAAGGAGTTGAATGGCTTCTTTTGTCAGGAAGGGCAAGTGGCTCCTTTTGTTACTTATGCCCTAATGATTTTTTTTGTATCTACTTTTTCTCCCATTTTTCTATTTTTCTCCCATCCCAATTTTCGCATTATCCAATTCTACCCTCCCCTGTCTCGAACGTTGTTAGACCATGCCTCCCACTGGTCGCCTGCAATGTGGACGAAGCCTTGCATCACGTGTCCCCTCCGGTACACGAGGAGGCAGCTGTCGCATCTTTTCACCTGCACAGCGTGATCTCTCAGTGGCGAGGAGTAACGCGTGGGAGGCTCACGCTGCCCCCGTTGCTTCCTGATTCTGCTGTACTGGTGCACCAACCGACCTGTAGGAGTCGCTGTCCACAATGTCCGATCCCCACCCACCGGCTTTCCCACCCCCTGCCAATTGTATTAGTATGAATGACCAGCCAAGCCGGAAGCAACGCAGAGAGCTGGGCTCGAACCCAGCATCTCCTGCGTTAGTGGCGAGCGCCTTGCCCACTGCGCCACTTAGCCGCCCCTCTTATGCCCTAATGATAAGGATACCTTATGTATACTGCACCTGTGTATACTGTATACTTTACTTTTACATAGTATATATTTAGATTTCAAGAGTTATTGACTATATTTATTGTAATGTATAATACCGTATAACTCAGACCTGGGCATTGTACGGCCCGCGGGCCGGATTCTGACCGGCCCGCGAAAGATTAGATGATAATAAAAAAAAATAAAAAAATGTTATTTTTTAATATTTTATTTTTTTTTTTTTTACTTTTTTTTCTTCATGTCAACGTTCACAGGCACAATATACGCTTACCTAGACTTGATTCAACAACAAAGCAGTCAGGGCAAGCCGAAAACGGTCAAAAGTATGGTTATTTGAAGTTTGGATTTCTTTTTTCACAACTGAGGTAGGTAGATTCAATTTTTAGAGACTAAAGTACAGAAAAAGGTACCGTTGGGTACCGGTATCGATTCACAGGTACCGGTACCGTATCGGTTCAAATGTGAACGGTACCCATCCCTACTGAACTGAACACACAACCGCAGGGCAAGGGCATTTTTGCTCATTTAAATGCATAGCCATGTGAAAGCCTTCATGACAAAGTTGCAATTAATTTCAAGGCAACTAGGCAGCAACAATCTCAAACACATGAAAACCCTGAAAGAAGTCAAACCATCAGCTGATCACCAGCACAGGTACTCATCCATGTTGGGAGCACTGCATGATGAATTTTCAAGGCGTTTTCAAGATTTAAAAAAGGTTGAGGATGAAATGCAGCTGGTTTCCTCTCCCTTTGATAGTTCACCCACTGATGTTCAGCTTGAACTCATTGACCTGCAGTCTGATTCACTACTGAAAGAGCACTTTAAGTCAGCATCACTGCTAGAGTTCTACTCTGCTCTCAAGGAGGAGAACTTTCCAAACATGAGAAGACATGCTCAGAAGATGTTGGTTCTCTTTGGATCCACCTATATGTGAACAGACATTCTCAGTCATGACGTTTACCAAGTCCAGGTACAGATCCTCTCTCACTGATGAACATCTGGCAGCTGTGCTTCGCATCTCCACCTCAGACATGCAACCTGACTTTGATGGACTTGTTAAAGCTCAACAGAGACTGGATTTATCACACTGAATGAAAAAAAAGCAAAAGCTGAAGAACACTAAAATGTGGAAATATAACAAGTGAAATGGGACACTTGATATTTTTTTTTCTTTTTTTGCACAGTTCTGAAAACATTAAATGTTTAATATAGGCATGTAAAGTAAAAAAGGCTACTGGGACACTTTTCTTTGCACAGTTCAGTGACATGTCTTGTTTATTTTGGCTATAAGATGATGTGATGTCTTTAGAAAGCTAAGAAAATCCTTGTTTCAATAGAATATGAAACTCGAAATAATAACTTTATTTGTATAGCACTTTTTCATACATGCCTGTTGTGAAGGATCAGATTAAACCGAATATATATATTTATTTATATATATATATTTAAATAGTATTTGTATATCGTTTGATATCCCCTGTATATTCCTTGTACAATATGCACTGAATATCCCTTTAGTCTACTAAACAGCCCATAATAGTTTCATTCCACCATTGGACGAGAACCTGGCGCCAGCAGCCATACCCCTAGGTTCAAGTTCAATCGTGCCGCCCAACATGTCGTGGCAAGCCCGGTTCCGCGTAGGAATACGTCTGGCGAAATACGAATGGTACTATTTGTTCACAGCGCATATATATATGGCGCAAGTAAAGTAGAACTTTCTTTTAGTCCAGTTCTTTACCCTCCAACCGAGTAACAGACGCGAAGCCTCACCCACGACGCACGTGTGGTGCAGTAAGGCCTACTTGGCCTCAGAATAGGCATTGAGATATCGTGTGGATTAATAGTTGAATAGTCATAGTTTGGCACTATACCGTCGAGTTGGACGTATTCTATTAAGCTAATAATAGTCTATTTATGTATGATGCATCGTTCGGTTAGAGTTATAAAGTTATCAGTACCCCCATCGTTCCTGACGTTATCTGGAGTCTTAACCAGGCTGGGCAGACCACTAGTGGTGCTTGCATCCGAGGAGCTCCGGGCCAGGGCGACTGGACCTGTATATTGGATTACTCTACCCGGACGACGGCGAGCCTTCCACGGCTTGGATTATGCTTTGGGTGCTTTGATTATTCCATGGATAACGGCCAACACTGCGGAGTGTTGGAACTACCCCCCGGAGAGGACTCCAGGTGAGACGGCGCTCTACACCAGTGAGGTCGCCTCACGTCTCTCCGTTGTGGACCGGCAGCTATCGTCCACCAGAGGGTCCAGCTGTATTCGTCTGCGGACCGAGGTTCTGTGGGCACCGTGTTCAAGACTTTGAATTCTCCCAAGAAATCGTCGGCCAGATGGGATACCGCCAGCGGCTTCTCTAACCCCCCCCTCCTACTGTCTTACAACCAGCGGGACCCCCCCCCCCCCTTAGTGTATCCAGCTATAATCATTTAAGTACCATCTCTATAGTTTCCTAAAGAAACAGGTTGTATACTTACTCCCTGCGTAACCAGAGATTGGACATTCAATGTTGATTTACCCACGAATACTCATTTGCCATACAAGTGCATTTCAAATCATAAGTGTAAACAAGTGAACGTTGTATATACCTTTTGCTATATTAAATATTCGATTTGTACATTTGTGTGGACTTCGTTTCATCAGGTGGGAAAGTGTTCATCATATTTATATCATGTACTGGATGGCCAGAAGTTAAAGTACAAGAGGTAGTGGTTTAATAATACCATACTTAACAATACAGTCAGGGAATTGTACCCCTCAGTTACAATTGGTCCTTCGAGCCGGAGGGTAACTAGTGTAATATTAATATAGTGTTATTAATATTGAAATGGCCTATGATGAACACTCCACGAAACGGTCCTCCTAACCTAGAACGCCCGCGGCGCAGACGACAGCCACCTCAGTACTTAGAGGATTACACTGTCAGTCAACTACCTAGCCTTCGACAAACGGTAAACGCGGTAGAAGTAGAAAGTAAAATTATGTCTGACCTTAACAACCAGGTTTCCCCGACCACAGAGGCCCTAGTAGGTTCTAATGTAACTGACCAAGCTCACGGTGGGGACCAGGAGGGAGCTGACATGCCTTTACCCCCCGCCACTACCGAAGAAGTAGTCCCCGACCAGCCCCGGGAGGAAGACAACCCTACAGAGAGAGAACTCTGCACGGAAGAAGAGGAGGAGAGCGCCGAGGAAATAGAGCTCCAGGACCCCCCAACGAGTACACCCAGGAGCGGCTCACCCAGGAGCGGCTCACGCAGGAGCGGCTCACCTCCACAACCGCCTTCCCCCAGCGAAGCGGAGAGGATGCTACAACAGGCGTTCCTCGTCAGCCTGACAGCCTCTACCGAACGCGATCGACTTCAGGGTGAACGCGATCGTCTCCAAGCACAGGCGCTTAGCGAGCGCGAACAACTCCAAGCACAGGCGCTTAGCGAGCGCGAACAACTCCAAGCGCAACAACGGAGCGAAGAAGAGCGCACACGCCTGGAGATGAGACGCCTTCAGACGGAAGAGAATATGGCAAGAGACCGGGCCGACGCCCAGCGCGCCGCTGCCGGTGCCCAAAGAGAAGCAGATCTCACCAAGCGCGAAGTCGAGCGCGACAAGTTACAAGCGCAGCTAATGGAGCAGCTGATCCACAAGGCAACACCCTCTCCCTCCGCCAGGGGTTCAAGGAACTCGTCGAGACAACAGTCAAGGGCAGCGTCTCCTCACCGAGCAAGCGACCCTGAACTTGACCAACAGACCGAGCCTATACCCCCCGCAGACCCCCTTCCCAGACCGGTCCAAGCGAGACCCAGCTACAAGGAAGGAGCGGCATACACTGCAGAGAAGCTAAATAAACGATTACAGGATCTGGAAGATCTGATAGAGGAAGAAGAGGGAGAGGAGGAGAACCAAGCCCGACGACAGCACAGTACTCCACCGGACCAGGAGGTCCAGTACAGCCCAGGCTATACCCCCGCGGCGCTGCGCTACAGACCCCCGACTCTATTCACGGGTAAGCACGACGCACGACCAGCCCCGAGGAATAGCACCTGGACCAGCGGGCCATGGTACCCTGTCAGTACCAGCCCACAGAGAGGCGCAAGAGGGGACTCGCCTAGGAGGTCTCTCCCCCAACGCTCGCCGATGTATCAGCCATCCACGGCGTCATACATTGCCACGCCGTCATTTCCAGACTTCGCCTATGAGAGTCGAGCACAGTACACGGAGCTCCGGATGTGCTTAGAGACAATGATGGTGGATGTCGCTGATGAACGCCACAAGTATGCAATATTACTGAAGCACCTGAAAGTACCGCGAGCGCACAATATAGCGCTAGCCTATGCCACCTCTTCGACACCATACACAGCGGCCCTAGCGGCGCTGGACCAGAGATATGGACGTATATGGGATTACGTAATCCAAGAGATAAGGCATATTGATCGCCTACCCCCAGCAACAGACAATCGCTCATTAGACGACCTGTCAATCAAAGTGCAGTCCCTGGTAGGGATGCTGGGAGCGCAACGGGAAAAGGGCATGCATGAGCTATACGCCAACTCTAACGTCGAGAGGATTTTGGAGAAGCTGCCACCCGCAAGACAAGAGCGTTTTAGGCGGCAGAGAGACTACCGGGATCCCAACGGCCCCGAACCATCCCTCCTTGATCTAGCCGACTTCCTGGCGAGAGAAGTCAGCAGCTTACGACTGGATACGTTCGGACGGAGCACGCCAAGCTCCAGAGAGGGACCCAGGAGAATAAATGATGGAAGAAGATCGGTGACTGTCATGCACCAATCAGAGTCAGTACCGAGCAGTAAGAGCCACAGTACCCCCTCGAGAAAGGAGAAGTGGAAGATAGTGTGTCCCTACTGTGAGAAAGAACACTGGCTGTCACAATGTGACCTATTCACAAAGATGAATGCAGAAGAAGTGAGTCAATGGATAAAGTCCAACAGGCGCTGTTACCGATGTGCGCGACCACACATGGCAGCCGAATGCCGCCTAAAGAAAAGGTGCAGTCGGTGCGACGGAGCCCATCTAGATATACTACACGACAGTAACAGAAGACGGCCTCCACCTGCACCATCGAGCGGCACCAAGGCAAGTGTCATGTACATTGACCCCGCCAGCAGCAGCGGCGCCCAAGTGCTCTTAAAGGTAGTCCGTGTGACATTGAGCTACCAAGATAAAGTCATGGACACTTACGCCGTCCTTGATGACGGGTCAGAGAAGACCCTTCTGCTCGCGTCCACTGCGGCCCAGCTGGGACTGCGGGGGAGCAAGAACGAAATGACGATTCGGACAATAAGAAGAGATTTAAAGACGATAAAGGGCGAGAATGTCTCCTTCACTATCGCAGCAAACGGGCAGCCAGAGCGACGGTATAAGATTACAAATGCTTTCACCAGCCAAGAAATAGGACTATCGCAGTACACCTACCCTATCGCCAAGTTGATGGATAAATATGTGCACCTGCGACAACTACCTATCCCGCTCATAGACGGCGCTACCCCGACCCTGCTGATAGGCTCCGACCATGCAGAACTCATAGTCCCGATTGACCGGGTCCATACAGGACCCCGAGGCTGTCCTGCAGCAGTCGAGACCCGCCTAGGGTGGACCCTACAAGGCCCCCTCGCTAAATCTCTCAACCGAACAGCAGCCACTAGCTGCCTCCACTCCAGAACGACAGAAGAAGACACCACTCTCCTGCAGCATGTCGAGAGGCTATGGACACTAGAGACAATGCCCTTTAAGAACGAAAAGAAAGATATTCGTTCTAAAGAAGACATTTACGCCATCAACCTACTCGAGCAGGGGACAAAGAGAGTCACAGTCGGCGGAGTGATGAGATACGCAACTCCACTCCTGAGGCGAGAGGGAATGCCCACCTTTCACGCAAAGAAAGACGCCACGGAGCGCTATCTACTGAACACAGAGCGGCGCCTAGCCAAAGACCCCGCTCAAGAGAGTGTGTACCGCGCTGAGATTGAGAAGCTAATCACAGCGGGACACGTGACAAAGATTGACATTAAAGAGGCCGATCAGACGACCGAATCATGGTACGTGCCGCATCACAAGGTCCATCACAACGGCAAGGATCGCATTGTGTTTAACTGCAGCTACCAGATCGGATCCCAAAATCTGAATAAAGAGCTCTTGCCCGGCCCCACACTCGGCCCCTCCCTACTAGGCGTGCTACTGCGCTTCCGCCAGGACAAGGTGGCTATCAGCGGGGATATCAAAGGGATGTTCCTGCAGGTGAGACTAGTAGAGGAGGACAAGCCCCTGCTGCGGTTCCTATGGAGAGAGAGGATTGGAGATGAGAACCCAGCCATCTACCAGTGGGAAGTACTCCCCTTCGGAACCACATGCAGCCCGTGCTGTGCTACATTTGCACTACAGAAACACGTCGCAGAGGACCCAACAGCAGATGAAGAGGTCCGACACAGTGTGAAGAACAGTTTCTACGTGGACAACTGTTTACAAAGCGTTTCGACTCAACAAGAAGCCAAGGCTCTCCTAATCAAGCTACGCGCCTCCCTGATCAAAGGCGGCTTTGATCTCAGGCAGTGGGCCAGCAGTGACCCGCACGTATTGCGCAGCCTCTCCCCCGCGGACAAGGCTGCCAGCAGCGAGACCTGGATGGCGACCAACCCAGGAGAAGCCCAAGAAATGACACTAGGACTAGTCTGGCGCTTCAAAACAGACTCGCTCCACTATAGACACAAACCCTTGGCTCCAGAGCAGGGAAGGTCGACGGCGATACCGACCACCAGACGGAGTGTGTACAGAACACTCGCCAGACAATATGACCCGTTGGGATGTATTCTACCTTACACCACCAGGGCAAAGATGATTGTACGAGCACTATGGGACAAGGACCAGGGCTGGGACGACCCAATACCCGCACACCTTGCCTCAACATGGAGAGAGTGGGAGACGGAACTCCGCTCACTCCCAGGCGTCAACATACGCCGCAGCTACTTCCCATCCACAGTGAGGCCAGAGACATGCAAGATTGATCTACACGTCTTCAGCGACGCCTCCGAAGTAGCCTATGGATCGGTGGCCTACTTGCGTGCCCAAGAGAAGGAAGGAAAGATACACACTGCCTTCATCCTGGCCCGCTCAAGAATAGCCCCACGAAAGCAACAATCTATCCCACGTCTAGAGCTCTGCGCAGCCCTAGCAGGAGCGCATCTAGCCACGTTAATCCAACGTGAACTCACCATTCCGGTGCACAGAACAATCTTGTGGTCAGATTCCACAACAGTACTCACATGGATCAAGTCTGATTCATGCAGATACAAAGTCTTCGTGGGAGTCAGAGTCACCGAGATTCAAGAGTTAACAGAAGCAGCGAGCTGGCGGTATGTGGACACCAAACACAACCCAGCTGACGTCATCACCCGGGGAATGTCTCTGGATGACCTCACCCGTCGCAACATCTACAGTGACGGACCAGAATTCCTCAAGCTCCCGGAAGGAGAGTGGCCTACGCCCACCCCACGGGAAGCAAGTAACGAGGAGGCTGAGAACAAGAAACCTATGTTCTGTGGACTGAGCACAGTCGCCTCCACAGACCCCAACATAGATGAGTGCATTACCCTAGAGAGTGCGCAGCAGAGGACATTCCTGTGGCACCACCCAGAGATTCAGTCCACCACTGACATGTCAGCAGCTGACTACGAAGAAGCAGAACTTCTTCTACTACAACGAGCCCAGAGAGACTCGTTCCCCGATGAGCTAGACTGTCTACAGGGAGGAAAGCCCGTCCCATCAGACAGCAGACTGCTCCACCTGGCACCCGAGAGTGACGCCCATAACATCATCAGAGTGGGTGGTCGCCTGCGGAGAGCCCCCGATCTACCGGATGACATTAAGTACCCGATCGTCTTGAACAGCCGACACAAGGTCACAGAGCTGATCATAAAGAAATACGACGAGGATGTACACCACGCAGGAGCAGAGAGAGTCTTCGCGGAGATCAGACGTCGTTATTGGATACTGCAAGGGAGAGAAGCAGTGCGGCGCTTCCAGCGAACCTGTCTAGACTGCCGTAAGTGGCGCGCGCAGCCCAGCATACCACGGATGGCTGACATACCTCCCTGTCGCCTCCGACTCGGCGACAAGCCATTCCACTCCACAGGCATGGACTGCTTTGGCCCGTTGTATATAAAGAGAGGAGGAGGAACCGAGAAGCGGTGGGGTATTGTATTCAAATGCATGACCACCAGAGCGATACATATCGAGCTCCTTCCGACCATGAGCACAGACTCATTCCTTGTGGCCTTCCGAAGATTCACATCACGGAAAGGAAAACCGTCTGCATTGTTGTCTGATCACGGGACAGGCTTCGGAGGCGGAGAGGGAGAGCTGAGAGAGAGCTTCCAAGCTATGGGCCCAGAACTTAAGACCCACCTCGCTCCATACCAGATTGACTTCCAGTTTAATCCCCTGAACGCACCTCACTTCGGTGGAACTTGGGAATGAGAAGTACGTTCAATAAAGACAGCCCTGTACGCCGTGCTTGGGGCCCAGACCGTGGCGGAAGAAGTCTTAATGACAGTCCTCACGGAGATCGAGGGAGTATTGAACTCAAAGCCCCTCGGTTACGTCTCAAGTGATGTAGCAGATGTCGACCCAGTCACCCCCCACACACTCTTGATGGGGCGGCTGGACCCCGCGCTACCACAGACAATGTACAGGCCTGAAGAAGCGAACGGCCGAAGAATGTGGAGGTACAGTCAAGTACTGGCTGACAAGTTTTGGAACAGCTTCCTACTCCACTACCTACCGTCTCTACAGACCCGCCAGAAATGGGTGAAAGAGAGAGACAATTTGACAGAAGGAACAGTCGTCATGATTATCGACCAGTCACTACCCCGAGCTATGTGGCCGGCCGGCCGCGTAAGCAAAGTGATCACCGGTGCCGACGGAAAGGTCCGAGCAGCCGAAGTGCTCGTCCAAGGGCGGACCTACACCCGACCCGTGGCGAGGCTAATAGAACTGCCAAGGCTCCCCGATACCATCGATGACGACGATGACCCCATGACTTTGTGAACTGACCGATCCCTCACAACAGACATTGAGTAGAGGACAGTGCGGTTAATCTGTCTCTGCTTAGCTAATTAGGTGGGACTAATTAGGGGGCGGCTGTTACAAAGGATCAGATTAAACCGAATATATATATTTATTTATTGATATATATTGCATGGTATTTGTGTATCGTTTGATATCCCCTGTATATTCCTTGTACATATACACAGAATATCCCTTTAGCCCAGACCATGGTATTCCATTCTCCTATTGGACAGCGGTCCACCGGCGCCAGGGACCGGCCTCCGGAGCCAGGTTCAAAGTCACCGTCAAGATGTGTCTGGACATGCCCGGCCTTGCCCAGGGATACGCGACAGAAATGAGAGTGGAACTAGTTTGTTCACTGTGCGTATAAATACGGCGCAGGTGAATGTAGAAGCCCCTTAGCCCCTTACCTCCTTACCCTTCGTCCATTTAGCATGTTACCGATAAGTTGAAGCCTCACCCACGATACAACATGCGGTGAAGTATGGCCTGTTTGGCCTCAGAATAGAGCATCGAGACCGCGTGCGAATTAATAACTGAATTGTCAGAGTTTGGCGCTATACCGTCGAGTGCGACATATTTCTATTAAGTCTTTAATAGTCTATTTGTGTATAGTGTATCGTGCGGTTAGAATTCTACAGTGACCAGCATCTCCAACGCTTCCTCGTATTAGCTAGAGTTCTTATCCAGGCTGGGCCGACCACATGGTGCTTTCACCCGAGGAGACCTAGACGAGAGCCGTATGGACATGTACACTGGATTAATCTACCCGACGACTACATAGCCCTTTGCGGCTGGAATATATTTGCTTTGGTCCTGTGATTTATGGAGCGGAGAACCAGCCAACGCTGCACGTGTTGGATTTACCCCGAGAGGAGTCAAGTCGAGTCGGCGCCCAGAGAGCCTGAGGCCGACTAGCTTTCTTCACTGTGGAGCTACAGTCTACAAGAGAACCAAGCTGTATTCGTCTGTGGATCAAGAGGCTACTGCACCGGCTTCTGTACCTGAAGTCTCCCTAGTCATCGTTGACCAGACGTCCTACTACCGACAGATCTTCTACCCCCCCTGCTGGCTTACAACCAGTGGGAACCCCTTCCAGTATCTCCCGCTATATTACTAGTGTACCATAGATATAATTCCCTAAGATTCAGGTTGTATAATTACCTCCTGCGTAACCAGAGAATGGACATTCGTTATTGATTTGCCTACGCATACTCCTTTGCCTTACAAGTGCATTCAAAGAATAATGTAAAGTATCCTATGTACCTTTTGCTCCATTAAATACTTGATTAATACCTTTGACTGGAACCGATTTCATTGTGGGAAGTGTTCATCATATTCATATATCGTGTACTGTATGGCCAGTAATTAAAGTACATAAAGCGGTAGTGGTTTAATGATACCATACTTATCAATACAGTCAGGGAATTGTACCCCTCAGTTACATTTACACTGCCTATTTGTTCCTACTGTACTATAATTGTATTGCCTGTATTTATATATTCTACTATTACCATACCCACCTGTACCTCCTCTCACCCTCCCCATGCCGCTATGATGCCTGAATTTCCCCAAGGGGATCAATAAAGGAATATCTTATCTTATCTCTTATCGTATCGTATCATATCGTATCGTATCGTATCGCATCATATCATATCGTATATTATCTTAAGTATGCCAGTATTGTAACCAGTGGAAAGGCTTGATTAATTCCGGCATAATTGTGATGTTACTCAGTGGATTCATGTCCTTAGAATCATGCTTACTTATTATCTCTGTCCTCCTGTGCTACTGTAAGGTGGAAATTACCATGCAGGTTAGAGTACAGCAGCAACAATAGGGCAGGTTACCAATTTATTACATTTGTATCCTGACGTCTGTGGTTTAAATTGTGTCTGACATTTAGCTGTGATTGTATTATTAATAATTTTATTCAGCGACCCATAATATGAGGCTCTATCATTTAATCATGCGTATTCATCACCTAATCATTAATCATCCAATCCACCTCTGAAATGCATCCATAGGTGGGAAATATTTCCATAGCTGCTCAAGCGAGTTGGTTGAGGTGTTCTCTTATTAGGCTTTTTACAGGTTCACCTATGATACCTTTGTTTCCCTCCAAGAATGCATGACATGTAGGGAAACGCATGAGCATATATAATGCTATGCTGCCGCAATAATAGCGCACCAGTCCCGGTCGTGCGCCTATGGCCTTTTGGCAGGAAGTAAAGTGCATTTTGGGTACATCTTTTTTATTTATTTTTTATTATTAAAACATACGTTTTTTTATTTTAAAGTTTCTTGAATTTCATGATTTACACAGTGAAAATCCCCATTTGAAATAATGTATATTAATTATATTTATTAGTAAAATAACACCATAGCACCGCCATTAGCCTTTTCATGTCACACACCCACAAGAGGGCGCTCTCACACCACAAGGGGTGCACGCACCACAGTTTGGGAACCACTGACCTAATGTTCTGTATCACACTAGCTCCTGCTCAGCGTCTCATTGCATATATCTCGCTTCAGCATATATATACTGAATAAATTTCAAAATGTACCTTTAAATGCCAGCATTCATCTGGCCATATAAGCCGGGGTGGTGCCACACACTCATCTCCTTCTCAAATTTCATCACAAGCAACGTGTTGCTCATATGCCCACTTGACGTGGAGAAAAATATTGGCTGACAATGTTTACGAGGAAAGGAAGAACAAGAGATACGTTGACATCATATCTTTATTTTCTCTCTCACTATTTTCGAGAAAATACGGCGATATTGTCTTCGTCACTGGAGTGTCTGGAAGATGGTGATCATTCTAAAATCCTCCACCGGTTTTCGTATTGGGAGCACACCGCTGCATGCCTCTCAACTGCAGTTCCTTGCTGTGCTGGTTGCGGTAAAACCTTTCAGGACACAGCTGAACTGTAGGACGCGCTGTTGTGAGAAGCGGTGAGTTCCAGGTTGGTGAGTGATGTTTTGCTTGCGGCTCCACTTGTCTGTTAGTGCTATGGTGGCTGGCTGACAATTTTTACGAACACCGGCCCCAGATTAAGGTCTTTTGTTCAGCCTCTTAGGCAACAGCGGAAGACCTTGATCTGAAGCCCATTATAGTTTAACTAGTGGGCCACGACCATTAACACTGGTGATCCCTGTGTTTTCTGGACGAGTGGATGTTTTCTCTGTCACCGTGTAGGCACCATCTTTCATATCCAAATGAGAGTATTCCCTCACGAGGAAATATGGGCATAGATGTTCGTTAGTGGAAGATCTGTGTTCAAGTCAGCTACAGGCCAGTTTGGTATTGTGCTGGCTCCGTCGGGTGTTGGTAAAATCACTGTTGTAAAACTGTGTTAACATCTTGTTTCTCTTTTCTCTTAAAAAGTGAGGAGGGTTTCAGAACGGCGGCCTGTCTGAGTGAGTGTTATATCATTGTGTACAAGTTCAGGCGCTAGCCTACTGTGATCACTAGGTGGCCTATCTAGGCTAGGCTAGGAAACATTAGCTTGCTGCTATCGGCCGAGGCCCAGCGCGGGGTGGCTCCGGCCCCTCGCGCGCCGCCGCGGTTCCCAACTCCCCTCTCCCTCACGGGGAGCGGCGGGGGGATTCGAAGTCTCCCCTCTGGTCGCGTGCGCCGTTCGCTCTGCGTCTCGCAGGCAGGGGCGGTAGCGCCCGACCGTTAGCTTAATGCTACTCTGTTGAACGTGCTTTGATTATAACATGTTTTAAACACTCTTGACTACGACGTCATCTTTGACAGAGGATGTTCGTCGAACCTGCCCTGGGCCAGGACGGCAAGGACTGCGTCAACAAGGGGGACCGTAGCGACGGGATGGAGCGGCGACGCTGCCCAGATCGACAACACAGAACGGCTGTGTTTACTACGGTGCCTTGAGACTGCACTTCGCTTGATCTACGCTCCGGGTAGGCAAGGTCTGGACCAGACCTTGAGCACGTCTTCTTGCTTTCCCTTCTAAATGTTTTGTAAATAACGATGTTTTCCAAAACGAGTGTTGCTGCACTACATTTAGGATACGACGCGAGTTATGTGTGAATTGTCTTGTCACTGGTATTTAGCTTCTCCATGCAAATCGGGTTGTTGTTACAGATGTGAAAATGATCTGGTTTGTTGTGTTGAGAAACATCATGTGTGTTTATATGTACCGTGTGCTTAGTGACAAATGAGTAAAGAATAATTCTTTTCTCAGCCTGTAATGACAATGAACAGTGTGTTCACATATTAACAGGTTTTCCTGTTTTAACTGGCCGTATTAAGGTTAAAGTAGGAGGATTGTGTTTCCCCCCGATTCCCTGGGGACTTTTTCATCCTCCTCGAGACATGTTGTTGCACTACATTGTGTCACTGTGTGGTAGGGATATGATGTAACCCTTAGCTTGTTTGCTGAGGTTGTGCTAAAACTGCTGGAGAAACTTTATTTTCCTAAAAGAAAAGATTGTTTGGTCGCTTTCGTGTGTGCTTAGCAAGGCCTGTGGCCGATACTAATCGAGAATTATGTATTCTCTCATTATGAAAAACGGCGTTCCTCTGTAGAGTGTTTTTGCCATTTTTTGTAGGTGATGATGGGTTGTGTGTGTCATGTGACCTACAACTGGGTTGGACTGGCCACAGAAGCACATGTGTAAGTTTGGTACCGGGGCTCTTGGAGAGCCCTCTCTATTCTGTGTTTTTTCCTTAGTAAAAATCAGATAGCAGGTTAGCTCATGCGCTGTGTGAAGCTGTCAGATGCTTCATGGAGCTGACTATGACTGTGTCATACTCTCTTTTTGTCATTACATCGTATCATGGGTGTGGGGTCGTAAGGGGTGAACTGGTAACATTTCCTTCCCCTTTTTTCTGTTGGTTAGGGGTAAACCCACCTGTCCTTCAAGGTTCCTGTCACGTTGCGGTTCGGCATGTTACAGGGTGGGGGGGGGGGGGGGTTTCCTGGTCCCACGGCCTGGAATATTGGGCGTGTGCACCGCAGAAATCCCCCCGCCATAGAGTACGTCACTGTGCGCGTCTCTGTTGGTAGGACTTCCGTGTGCTGTTCAGGTCCATGTGATGGATCTGTTTTGGGGGGTGGTCAGGGCTCCTCCTCACCAAGCTCCTATTCGGGCCTTCTGTGAGTTGGGACTCTCCTTCCGTGTGAGGGAGCCTCCTTCAGAGTACAGAGCCTCCTCCTCAGATTGTCAAGGTGAGTGGACCCTCAAGAAGGAGTCCTACTCTATTGTGTATGTATTCGATTCAATTCGATTATTGAGTGTGTATGGGTTCAGTGCCTCCTCCCCGGAGAGCCCTAAAACCAATTTTTTACATGGCTCAAGGTGCAATATATTCTTTTCAATCTGTACAGCTCGCGTGGGAAGTCTCTCTGGGGATTCCAGTCTCCTTCCTATGGGAGGGTGGTGGGATGTAAAAATGTGAAAAAAAATTACCCCCGGCTGTGTAGACTGGGATACATACTGTTGGTGCTTCCTTCTTTTCTATTAAAAAGAGTTGGAGTTAGGAAGTATCACACCCCTCTTGTCGTTCCCCTGGGCGCCTTGGGGATTCAATGACAGGTCTAAATAGCCTGTTCATTGATGTGGGTCTGTCCCGACGCACGTATAGTGCTAGCTCGGGGTGTTCTGTAAACAGGCGACTGACTGGCACGCCTTGGTTGCTTGAGGTTAAAACAGCGTTTTTATAAAGCAACTGGGATGGAGGTTTTTCCTCTTCCGACGACCAAATCCGACGACCTGGTTTGGTTATCGACGGATTCTCGTTCATATCTGGGGGATGATGACGGAATGGATCTGAACATATGTAGAGGGGTCTCACGCCCTGGGGGTGGGCCACCGGGCGCTGTTCGCTCAAACGTCTGGGTGGCGCCTTCTTTTCATGTTTAAGATCAACACGCATATCTGCCCCTTCTCCTGGAGTAGGCATGTCGGCGTGGTTAGGGCACGGGACTGGTTCTGGTCACGCTGGTCCGGATCAGTTGAACCCGTTGTCCGCCGGGGATGCAGATCTGCTGTTCTGGTACCCTGAGGGACTTGGGCTTTTTTCAGGGGGAAAAATGCCAGGTCGGTCCGGGTGTCACAGGGTTAAGCGCTATGGAGACCCTGGTTGGGTAAATTTTTTACTCAGCACTGTCGTAATGGCTTACGGCCATGCCAACCTGTACACGCTCGATCTCGTCAGATCTCGGCCGCTACACAGGTTGGTCCTGGTTAGTACTTGGTTGGGAGACCGCCTGGGAATACCAAGTACGGTGTGCTTGGGGCTGGTTCTCCATTCTTTTTCGCTCCTCTCTCACGCATGGCGAAGAGGGGCCTGTTGGGGTGGTCTTTGACCTCCTCTGGTGACCCTGTGCTTCCCGTATCGCCGGGCCCGGTCCGAAGTCATGTTTCGTCGACCCGTAGGCCTGGGTTAACCCTTTTTTGAAAACTGAAACACTTGTACTGCGGTATAGCCGGTGTATACCCGCAGGTGTGTTTTGGAGTTTTTTTCTTGAGGGGTTATAGGAACAACCACCGCATTGGGTAACACCAAGGTGGTTGATTCCCTGGTGTGTTGGAGCAGTGTCAACTCCCGGGTTCACCGGTTGAGGGTGCCCCTGCACGTTCATGACGTCTGCCAATCGTGTCAGCCTTCTCTGCCTCAACCCCTCTGGGTGGGTTTTTTTTAAATGGAGGCTTGGTCATGCAACAACGCCAGCTTACGCCCCTTCCGCCGGGGCGGCTGTGTTCAGCTGTCCCCTCTGGCGCCTGTCTCGTCCGCAGTCTCCAGGCTAGGGTTAACAGCCTGTTGCCTGGTTTTTCCCCGGTGCGCTGCCTGCTTCCGTTGGTTAACTTTTTTTGTGTGCTTACGGCCATGCTGACTGCCTGTTCTGCAGGGTCAGTGTGCCAGGCGGTGTACTATTGGGGGGACAGGGCCCGGTCGGCTGAGGGGCCTTTGTCCGAATACGCTGGCGATGTGGGGGGAGGGGTCACTAAGTGCCCACCTGGTGGGGTCTTGATGCTGGCATCATGGACTTCTCCGGGCCCCCGTTCCAGGGGGTCCAGTCCCTTTGGTGGGTCTGGGTCTTCCTTCGCGCTCCGCTGCTACGGCCTTGCCACGGGGTTGGGTTTGCCCTTGACCCCGTGATTCTGGGGGCAGTAACGAGGTTGTTCCCTCCGTTCGTTCCCGGGTGGCATGCGGGTTGTGCGTGTGTGTAGTCGTGGGGTCAAGCCACGGTCTGCTCACCCTGTGCGTTGAGTTGCTTGAGTGCCTCTTCGCACGGTCGGGTCCGTCGCCCTCCCGTGAAGCCCCCAATAGGGGGGGTGCCCTCCATTAGGGGGGGTCGGGGGGGCTCGGTCCTCCCTGATCTGATGGCTGTGGGGGGCCTCAGCGGGGTACATTTGTCGAGCTTCTAGCTCCCGCTCAGCTCCTATTATGCAATGAGACGCTGAGCGGGAGCTAGTGTGATACAGAACGTTAGGTTATGACTATAACCAAGTTCTGTTAACACTAGTGGACGCTCAGCGTCTAGACGCCGCTGCGGCCCTTGATTTTTCATTGTGGTGAAATTTGTTGGGAAGGAGATGAGTGTGTGGCACCACCCTGCTTATGTAGGTAAGCGGATGGGGGTGTGGCCAGATGAATGCTGGCATTTAAAGGTACATTTTGAAATGTATTCAGTATATATATGCTGAAGCGAGATATATGCAATGAGACGCTGAGCGTCCACTAGTGTTAACAGAACTTGGTTATAGTCATAACCTAACATTATCCATCTACCGTCCTATAAGGGGGAAGTCGGCTTGCTAGCAGTGAGACATATAGGAGCCACTTCAATATACCAGTATCGTTATCACAGCTTGGTGTGGTCTTAGATTGATATAATTGTATTATTATTCAGTTAATATGATCCTGTATCATTTTGATCATGCGTATATCTCTTATATCTACCTTTTCTATCATGGGGAAGTTATACCGCTGAGACAGAGACTGCTCAAAAGATCTGACAGCCCATTATTCTGACAGCTCAATAGTCCAAACTATTTCCCATTGGACCGAAATCCCATTGGTCCGACCGTCTGTTATCCCGAAAACCAAACCCATAGTTCCCAGGTGCTGCCTGTCACGGTATGTGTGGCGGCGCAACAGGACCCATGAGCAGACGAGACGAAGGCAGCAGCGAGTCCAAGGGTTTTTGTGATGGACCAAGCAGCCAGAAGATGAGGACACAGAGTCCAGGCAAAAATATGGGCTTTATTTACCCAAACAAAGGGTTAATACATTCATCATTTTAAAACAGAATATAAACGTGGGCCAAAAAATGTAAGGCAGAACAAAACAGACCTGAACTGAAGGGAAGCCAACTTACAAATGATAAACTCAAGCTATATATACTATAGGTCCTGGCCAGGCACATTAACATAAGGGTAATTAATACAATTCATATTTTACTTGATTAATATCTTAAATTCAGAGTAATCTAATAAACAATAAACACACAACATCTCTACTAAAATGAACAACCAATAATCTTAAGTAATAAAGAAACACATATACTGTACCAAACAGTGCATGTGAGCGGGGAGCGGAGTTTTGACGTGAGCGAGGAGTGGGTTTTAAAATGGGTCGGCGCGACGTCCGGAGCAAGAGTTCTCCTCCGCTCCAATCCACTCCAGGCCGCTCACAGTGGTTTAACACTGATGTAATATACATGTAGTACAATGCCAAAGCAACAGATGGCGATGTACAAACATGAAGGCCATTTTCAACCAATGAGAAGGGTGAACCTGTGATATCCTGTTCAGGCTTTGTCACTCACATCCTGTTAGAAAAAGTTTTGACGCCATTATTGTTGATCGTTAGCTTACATGCTAACGTTAATGGCAGTGACCATAGCATTGTGGCTAGGCTAGCTATCATCGCTTAATAGAGCTAGTGAATGGATAAACAACGTTATTTAACATTGCAGAATGGGTACAATTACAATGCGGCTCAATACAAACAATTGTTAAGGGGCCCAGGGGGTGTAGACTGTTGTAGTTTGAGCTAATTTACACCATGCTCCAAAAAGAAAAAGAAAAATCTGCCGAGCGATGTGGCGCGGGGATCGCTCAATTCAAGGTGAGCGGTGAGCGAGCGGAGAGCGACTTGGGGGCGGGGTCAACATGAGCGATTAGTGGAGCGGACCAAGCTTTAAAGAGCGAAAAGTGGATTTCTCGCCCGCGCCGATCCGCTCACGTGGCCTGGTACCAAATCACAAGACAATGAACCCCCCCTGACATCTCCACCGACTTGGTTCGGTCCACCACCCCCATGGACCGGTCGCAGCTGCTCTGTTTGCCAGGAGGACGGAGTGGCTGCCGACTAGAAGAAACGTAAGGTTATCCTATAACCCTAGTTATATGAATACTGGCTGAGCGTCTCGCTCTGCCTTCTGAGATATCATTATCTCCAGCACCTATTGTGCCCATGGAAACCAAACACATGCACCCACCTGCACGTGACCACGCCACTCCCCTGCGTGCCTCTACAATAGGCAGGAAGTGGTCACGCTTACACCCTTCCAAGTTCGAATTCCATACGTGGAAAACATCCAAGGGACCTCAGGGCACTGAAGAGCGAGACGCTCAGCCAGTATTCATATAACTAGGGTTATAGGATAACCTTAGGTTATATCTCATTACTGGCAATCGCGTCTCGCTCTGCCTTCTGAGATAAAGGGCAGAGCGGACGCGTGGCCATGTCAAATGCACCCGTAAGCCCCAACCTGGGAGGAGGGGAGTCCCGTCCACCCGCCCGTCCTAATGAAGGGGAGGAGGCAGTCAACTACAACCAAAGTGCGAAAAAAGGGGAACCAGGCACCCCAGAACGCACAGCGCAAGCGGGACCACGTGTGACACAGCACTCCGCGGTCCACACTCACACACTCCTGCTAGCCCACCTGATGGCGGGATGCAGGAGAGGTCCCGGACCTCAGGACCGCCTGGGAGACAGAACCCCCAGTCATGTCCATGAGGTAAAACCTAACGAAAGGACTCGGGGAGGACCAGGAGGCCGCAGCACAGATGTCCTCCACCGAGGCCCCCCCCCCCAACAGGGCTGCAGAGGCCGCCACACCACGAGTGGGGTGCACCCTGACGCCCCCGGGGAAACCTGTCCAGCCAACGTGTAGCAAAGGGCAATGCCCTCGCACAACCAATGTGACAAGCGCTGCTTGGCCACCGTAACAAACAAACAATTGATCAGAAGCCCTGAGACCCCACGTGCGACTAAGGTAAACCTTCAGTGCACGGACAGGACACGACAGGTGAAGGCTCGCCTCCAACCCACTAGCGTGAGGAGGAGGGCGAAACGCCTGAAGCACAATATCCCTGGAGCGACAAAAGCTCCGGATATTCTTTGGCACGAAGGCCGGATCAAGCCACAGAGTCGCCTGCTATCGGCCCAGAATAGACAGGTACTCTGACCGCACCGAGAGAGCACATGGCTCACCCACGCATTTAGCGGAGGTGATGGCCCAAAAAGGACCGCGGTCGCAAGACATACGATCAAATGGCGCCTGCTCAAGAGGCTCAAACGGGGCCCCCAACAGCCTTTCCAGAACAGTTGGAGGTCCCGACTCGGATACAGAGAACATTCCACAGGCTTGAGACGCCGTGCGCCAAGCAAGAAACGTCCCACGAGAAGGTGGCTGAACAGTGTTCTGCCCTCAAAGCCCACATGACAAGAAGATATAGCTGCGGCATATACCTTCACTGTTGAGGCCGACCGCCCATCCAGGATAGACTGGAGAAGGACAGAACCGAGTCCAGGGGGCATGACACCGGGTCCAAGCCCCCAACCTCACACCACTCTCCATACGCCACTTCCCTGCGTAAGCCACGGTAGTGGACGGAGCGTGCGCGTTCCGGATGGCGTTAACAACAGAAGAGTTAAAACGCATCCCCACCAGATTCACCCTTTCAGCAGCCAAGCCAGGGGCTTCCCCAGAACAGGAGGCAGAACAGAGTTCCGCATGCCTGAGAGAGGGGCCGCGGTGACCACGGAACAGGCCACGGTGGGGCCACCAAGAGCTGAATCAGGGCCGGGAACCACACAGCTGTTTGCCGGCCCGGCGCGACCAGGATCAAAGTCCCGTGCTCCTGACGTACCCGCCCCAACAGCTGAGTTATCAGGTGTATGGGGGGGAACGCGTACAGAATCCCGGGCAGCCATGGACCGAATCGGCCGTTGCCCGGTGGAGACGGGGGGAACGTACTCCTCCCTGTCTGATGACATATGACGCCGACGTCGTGCTGTCCGTCCTGATCAGAACATGCTCCGTCATCACATGATGGCCGAGCCGTCCGAGGACTAGAAGCATTGCCTTCAATTCCAACACATTGATATGTAGTGCAGACCGGGCAGCATGGTCCTTGCCAGCTGCCCCCTACTGCGTCGGTCTGACACGTCCCCCCCCATCCCGTGAGGGAGGCGTCGGTGAAGACTGTGACGAGTGACAGCCTGCTGCCCATGGGGACCGCGCTGGTGAGGCCCCCAGGCCCCCCCCTAGAGGGCGAGGTCCCCCAGTACTGACATGGGAACCTTCAGCAGCTTCCACTTGACTATCACAAGGTCTATTGTCACACTGAAAAACCCACCTCTGTATCCTCCTCATGAAGAGGAGGCCAAGAGGGACCACAGCTTGAGCAGATGCCATAATACCGTGCAGACGTATCACGGTCAGCGCCGTAACCGTCCTGCCAGGACGGAACCTCCCGAGCGCGCCGAGAATATCCTCTCGCCGCCACTCTGAGAGGGATGCCCATATAGACCTTGAGGTTAGAAATAAGCCCAAGTACTCCACCCGTTGACTGGGAAGAGGAGCACTCTTGTTCCAGTCTACAGCAAAACCCAGGCTGGTGAGGAATTCCACCACCTGCCTGGTATGAGACCTGGCGATCTTCTCAGACCGGCCGAGGACCAGAACGTCGTCCAGGGTAGAATAAAATTCGTATCCCCTGACGACGCAGAGGCCCCAGCGCGGTCTCCACGCACTTGGTGAAGATGCGAGGAGCCAGAGAGTAGCCGAACGGCAGCCTCTGGTACTCGTACGCTAAGCCCTGAAAAAGGAAGCGTAGGTATGTCCTAGGAGGGAAGATCGGGATGCAAATATGCATCCTTCAGGTCTATGGAGGTGAACCAGTCCCCCACCTCACAGCGCTTAACAGGTGGGTGACAGTCAACATTCTGAACCTTCCATGGGACAGGTCCAGTATGGGTCTGACACCCCCCCCCCCCGATTTCTCAGGGCACCAGAGAATATCGGGAGGAAACGCCGCTCATCGCGTCCTCCCATGGGACCACGACGACGGAAAACGGATCTCCTCGTCCAGGGCTGTCACTGCCGCGGACTCTGATAATAGAGTCTGTACCAAACCCAAAAACGGGGGGCGGGGGTGTGTAAACTGTAACACAAGCACCGCCCTCAGCGTTCTCTCCATCAACACCAACATATGGCTACTACTGCAGCTATAGGTGGTAAAAATTCCAAAGCGGCCCCGCCGCCAACTGCCGCTGGTCCGCTAGGAATCGTAGATAGGTGGCCCGGTCCCTCCCGCTGTGCGTTGTCAACCCTGGACTCGCCAACCGCGCAAGCAGGGTGTCCCGCGGAGCCGGGATATCGCACCCTGACTCTACCAACGAGGCAATCGCAACCAAGGGGGGGGGCCGACAGAAGGCACGGTCTGATACGGGGGGAGCGGCCATCACCCCTGGTGACATAGGCTCCCCCGCTGAGCATCTTCCCGGCTTAGCTTGCTGAAGACAGCCTGCTCTGCAGCTGGACATGCATGGTGTGTGGTCCTCACACTGCCCGATAGGGTGGGTCTGTACACACCATAGCCCTATAGTGATATTACTACCACCCAAATTACGTGTGCCTAACTGACCACCGCGGGATCGGAAGTTCAGACAAGGGAGGCACTAACATAATACCTGGCTTGGCGAGGGCGGGGCTGGGGGGAACCCACGCTGCAACCTCCTGGGCCTAGAGTTCCCCCTCTGACACAATTTTTTAGATAGAGGGAACCCTGCTCCGTCGACAGATACAACACCAGGCTCACCAAACACAGACGCAGGACGTGTGGTGTGGGAGCCGCTTGACAGCACAGAATTCTCATAGACAGACCCAGGCCTAGCTAGCAACTGGGTGTCAGCCCCTGTCTCCATGAGAAGCGAAATGTGGGGCCGCTTGCGCTTCACTGGAAGAACACGGCCCGCAGCCAAAGGGGACAAATCAGAGCCCTGAGTCCTGTAGCATAGCGGGGGGGGGAGTAACCGGATAGCGTGCTAGACACAGCTAGATGGCAACGTTTTTTTTGGGGGGGCCCATCTAATATAGCCGATCCCTCGGCCGTCGAGGCTGTCGGCCTTGTGATCACCTGTTTTCTTTGTGACCAGGGTATCTCAGGCGTGGGAAACATGGCCGTGCTCTCACCTCTGGCTGCGCGGCGCGGGGTGGAGCCCAGGTCAAATACCGCCCGCGCTCCCGTGGACAGGCCAAGGTCCACCCGCGGAGAGGGGATCCCTGAGGAGGAGACCCCTCCCCTCCTCAAGGGGAGATTGCTCCAACCAAAGATGCCTGTGAACAACCGTTGACAGCATCCTAGCCCTCCCTGCGGTTATAGCTTGCGGCTGGGTCAAAAGCTGAATAACCTCAAAACCTTGCACGATGGTTTTGACGTCGGCTGGCCCTAAGGCCCCACCACCTGACACCATTTTTGACAGAAAAGCAGGCAATTGAGCAATGTTGTTAGTTGCTGCTAAATTCTGTACTGTCATCAGCCCACCAGCCACCTGCCGGGCCGACCCGCCTCTTGCCGTCGGCTGGGCGGGATACCGTTCCACCATGTCAGGGCAAAAGGACCGATGCCACCTGCTTCACTAAGCATGGAACACCAGTGGCGGCTGCTGACCAAAGTCTATTACTAGTAAAGCACTGCTCCTCTAGTAGTCATGCAATAACCTCCACTGCGGCACACCTGTGCATGCACCCGTGTAAGGGATAAATGAATGAATGAACGAAAACTTTATTAACATATTGCAGAATGGGCTAGCCCAATACACACAATTGTTAAGGGGATGCAGACCAGAGAAAACGTTAGTCCTGTCTACATCAGGGTCCCCCATTTTCAATTCATAGATTCACAAATGCGCCAGCCCATCCACCCATGTAAAGGGTAAATAACCCTCAGCTAAACCCCCAACATTACACACCGATTGACCGTCAGCATGAATGGTTAACAGGAGGGAAGAGTGAAGACAGCCCCGGCGGGGTACATGGGAAACGGCGCCCCAAACATTGTAGCATTAGCACCAGCTGCGCGCTAAGATACTTGGAAAAACATTCAACAATGAGTCATGATGACCACGTTTATCCAAACTCCCAGCCCCCCCGCGCTAATACATCGCCCGGTCGTCTCACGAGACAACGTGCAGTATCAAACATGCCAGTACCAATGCCTGCCAGCGCAGGTCCTACCTAAGCGCGACGTGGCTCGACTGCCAAGCGCCGCGCAAAGTCCATCGGTCCGCTGTCAAGCGACGAGGAAAACACAGGATAGGACCGCCGTGCTGTCTGGACGTGCCGAGAAGGTTCCGGGGGCTGGTGTACTTCTGGCGAAAGCCCAACATTGCATAATTTCTCCCTACGCTTCATAACAAAGTTCCACCTGTTTGCAAGTGCAAATGAGCAGCTTCCGCGTTTAGAAAAGAATGAGGAAGAGTGTAAGCGTGACCACTTCCTGCCTATTGTAGAGGCACGCAGGGGAGTGGCGTGGTCACGTGCAGGTGGGTGCATGTGTTTGGTTTCCATGGGCACAATAGGTGCTGGAGATAATGATATATCAGAAGGCAGAGCGAGACGCGATTGCCAGTAATGAGATATAACAAACAAACAATTCACGTGAGAAAATATATCAAATGCGATTGTGACCTACAAGAATTAAGATGCATACACTCAAACTTAAAACATGCAAGTCAGAACAGCTAATAAAGAATGGATATGATATCGGTACGCAAATCTATGTGTCCTGTGTCATTATGTGAAATAGAAATCGTGTACAGATCCATCTCTTAAAAATCAAACCTCTACTGCAAGGGCGCAGTATTGTTAACGCCTCGTTAACAGCACTGCCAGGTTAATGGTGCATGATTACCGCAGTAGCAGAGCAGAGCAGAGCTCAGTGTCCTTCCTTGTAATTAAAATAACCAGACAATACAAATCCACCTATGTCTTTCTCACAGTCACAAAGCCTGTTGTTGGCATGTAATGCCAGACTTAGAGAGAGCAATACCAACGCCTCTATTTTGGCACATATTTCAGCACCATGGACGGAGAGCGAAGCTCTAATTATCATCATTAGTCGATAGTCCAGACTTTTTGTCATGTGTTGTGAAACTGCCCACTGAGCTGTTGGAATAATGGGCTGTGGGACTTCTGGCCTGGCACCGCTGAGACATCTAGGATAGCACTTGAAAATACCAGCTCTGTGTGGCACACATTCATTTAGTTTGACAGTTATTGAGAGTAAATAGTTTGAATATGGCCACCAGTGATGTCATCGGGGACATTTAATCCTTATGTTGTGTTAATTACAGCCCAATGAAATGATAAGGTATCAGTCCCTATAAGACAAGGTATTGCTGTTTTTTCATCTACAGTACATAATTGCATAGTGCTGTAAGAGGGATTTGATTATATAAGAGGAGAGCAGATGGCGCCAATCTCAGCAATTCATTATTTGGGTGAATAAACACAGAGCGCAACAAATTAGAATGAATTAGAGTGAAACCCCTCAACAGATTGCATGGAGTGTTCTATGGCATGGAATACATGCAATGTATGGGATATAAACCATTCTAGGGCTAGCTCAGAGGTATTAAAGGAACACGCCAACCTTATGGGAAATGTGCTTACCATCTTCTCCAGAGTCAGACTTCTTCTTCTGGCGTGTGTCTTTAGATATGCGGCTCCGTTGAAGCAAGCCAGGCCAACGTTTCGTCGTCCAGTTCCATCAGACCGCGTTCTCCATATGGTGGCCGGTGTTTGGGGCAACTGGTGATTATATGTTCCACAGTCTGTGCAGGGGCTCCACACTCACATGAGGCACTGTCCTTGAGGCCCCACCTCTTCATTGAGGCGCTGTAGCGTCCAATGCTGGTCCTTAGGCGGTTGAGGGTTGTCCACTGCTTCCGGGGCATGTCCTGACCAGGGATGTCCAGAGGGTCATTGATGTAGAGGTGCAGCCTTGATGGTTCTGCTGACCTCTACTGGTCCCTCCATCTTGTCCTGACCCAGGAGGCCTTGGAAGTGTCAGATGGTGTTGTGTGGAGTAGCCTGTAGGAAAAGGGGCGACGTGACTTTAGGCGCACACGTCGTGGTGTCTCTGGGTGGTATTGTGAAGGAGGTGGGATGCACTGATCTGTGCCTTGCGGGAAATGGCCAGTGTGGCTGCTTCTTGTCTGATTGTAGCCGGGGCAATACCAGCGAGTACGGGAAGTTGGTTTACCGGTGTGGCTTGTAGGCAACCAGAGACTGTCCGCAGGACACTGTTGAGAACAACATCCAGCTTCTTCACATGGGTGCTACGGCACCAGACCGGGGCGCAGTACTCTGCGGCAGAGAACACCAGGGCCAGTGAGGAGATGCGCAGTGTCTTTGTTGAGGCTCCCCATCTGGTGCCAGCTAGTCGTCGTATCAGCGTGGCACGGGCCGTTGTTTTTCTCCTGGCACCTTCCAGGTGTTGTTTTTATGACAGTGTTGTGTCAAGCTTCACACCGAGGTATGTGGGGGTCTGTTGGTACTGTAGCCGGACGTTATCCACCATGACGCTCATCTCACGGGTTGAGGTGGAACATTGTAGACATTGTCTTTCCCATGCTGAGCTTGAGATGCCAGTTCCTCAGGTATGAAGACAGGATGTTCATATCTTCAGTGAGGCCCTCTTCGGCTGCTTCCCAAGTTGGCTTGCTGAGTAGGATGGCCAGGTCATCTGCATAGCCATACTGCTTTGATTGAGTTGCAGGCAGGTCGTATATGTAGATGTTAAACAGTATCGGTGCCAGCACTGAGCCCTGTGGGATGCCATTCCTAAGTTTCCTCACTCTGCTGCATTGGCCGTTGCTGGTGTGTAGCCGGAAACTGTGGTTGCTCAGCATCTCCATGATGAAGCTCACCATGTGCTTGTCTGGGATGGTTTCCAGAAGCTTCATGTGGAGACCACACAGCCAAACAGTGTCGTATGCAGCTGTGAGATCCAGGAATACAGAGGCGGCCTTCTCACCTGCCTGGAAGCTGTCCTCTATGTCTTGGCACAAGAGGGTCACCTGGTCTGCCGTAGACCTACAACTTCGAAAGCCAACTTTCCCATGTTTGCAGACCACAAGCCAAGCTCCCGCAGGCCAGGCGGGACATTTAAATGCAGCCAACTGTCGAGGCTTAGCGCTACTGCAGCTCAATGTTGAAGGCCTCACCACCGCAAAGCTCAACATCATCGAACAGATTGCCATCAAAAACAAGGTGACCATGGTTCTACTGCATGAGACCCACACAGAAAACAAGAACTTCCTGAAGCTTCCTGTGTACGCCCTGGCTGGCTATACTGCCAACAAACATCACGGCATAGCCACGTTCGTCATTGATTGGTCAGCTTGTAACACAGTCCACAGAGGATGCAGAGGTGGAATGGATTACAACCAAAGTGCAAGACACTACCATCGTCAACATCTACAAGCCGCCTCGGATTAGGTTGGTCCCAACATCCCTGCCGGATGTCCCAGCCCCTGCCATATATGCTGGTGATTTCAACAGCCATCATACAGACTGGGAATACAGCAGCTCCAATGCTGATGGTGACTTCCTGACAGAATGGGCCTCGGCTGTCGATGCAACACTCTGTATGACACAAAGGAGCCATGCACTTTCCACTCTGCACGCTGGAAGAGCACAACCAACCCGGTCTTCGCAAAATGTCGCAACAACGAACCACTCCCAGTAAGGCGTATCCTGGACAGATTCCCCCGGTCACACCATCGCCCATCACTCATAACCATACCATCACTGATCCAGCCTGTGGAAGGAAAATATGCCAAAAGGTTGAACTTCCGGAGAGCAAACTGGGTATGCTTCACGCCACAACTGAACAAGGCAGCTGCTGGTCTCCCACACCCGTGCCCCTCCAACTTGAACAATGCCTATGACTCATACTGCAAGATGATACTAGCTGCTGCCCAGAACAACATCCCCTGTGGTGTATGCAAAGCCTACGTTCCCTGCTGGGATGACGAATATGAGGACCTACTCCGCGCCCACACACATCAAAATTGAAAGTGTATCTCTACGTCTCCCACATGCTGAGTGGCAGTGCGCGGAAGTAAAGCATAGACTATTGAAATATCTAGATTGGTCATTTTCTCACTGTACCTATGTAACGGTTGTGACATCATCACCTTAAACTTCGATGCCCGAGGGAGTTTCAAACCTGTGGTCTCCCACACCGTGGGCAACAGCACAGACTGCTATACCAAGAAGTGAACTCACTGCTTTGTAACGTGTCTATGTGTCTTTTGATCAGTGATGCCACTAATTTACTGTAATCTGATAACTTTTCCCCGAAAATAGTAATCTAACTCGTTAATCTTTACAAGCCAGTAATCTGATTGCAGTTACTTGTCCAAGTGGCTGTGCGTTACTATTTCGTTACTATCTCATCATAATGCAGGCGGAATGCAGTATTTTCTTTCGTTTTCGACAGTCAAAAATACGTTTGGAGCTGTTTTCCTTGTATTGGGGAGTGACGTCACAGCACGCAACCTCACGCTGGTGGGCGGTGGCTATTATTGTTATTATCAGGCTGACCTAAACATAGCGAGCTAGCAGCGAGACGCTCACGCTGGTAACGCTTTCTTGCACTGGAAGTTCAGTCACTAGTCTACTTAACGTTTGTGTCAGCTAAGCCGGGTGAAAACTATGCGGAGGAAACAAAATACTGTCTACCGCATCTGGAATATACAGCACAGCACGACCAAACGGATAGAAAAAATACCAAAGCCGAAGCATCGACTTCTACAGGACTCGGAGGTGCACCAGCCAAACAGCAAAAGCTGGATTTCTTTACTGGATTTAAACTTTACTACCCACACTTGAAGTGCTGATGCACTCTGAAGGACACCCTGCAGGACACGACTGCAGGCCTTCCAGATGCCATAGTGCAGGTATGTTCCACCTTTGAGTTAAACATCTTTTGCATTGCACTATTCATGAACATGGAACACCATACTGCAGTATGTAGGTTGTCAGTAGCACACAATAATAATAATAATAATAATAATAATAATAATAATAATAATAATAATAATAATAATAATAATAATAATAATAATAATAATAATAATAATAATAATAATAATAATAATAATAATAATAATAATAATAATAATAATAATAATAATAATAATAATAATAATAATAATAATAATAATAATAATAATAATAATAATAATAATAATAGCATAGGAGGAGCAGTACCGTTTAATAGACTGTTTTTTAAGAGCATGAGCTTCAGATACTGGATAGACCTTCAAACATAAAGAACATTTTCTTGAAGTATAACACTCCAACCCATCAAGTGCTCCTGTGGAACGGCTTTCTAGTCTGGGAGGGTTGGTGCTCACGCCTAGAAGAGGAACAGAGGAACTTTCTGACAAGAGGTTTGAGAAGATTCTGTTACTGAGATATAATCACTGGTTTACTCACCCCTCTCCCCTGTTTCACTAGGAACATTAGAACCATATCTGAATAGGGCAGGCCTCAAAGGTAGGCTACATATCAGCCTACATGTGGTGTTATTGACCATTTATCTTTTGTGAAATCTATAGATCTATAGATAGGCCTACCTGCCCTATTAGTACATTTTACTCAAACTGAGTACATTTTACTAAATATTTTTTTGTCATTCGTATGTTGTGGCAGCAGCAGGGGGGACGACTTCGTAACCTAGTTACTTTCAAAGTAACTAAGTTACTCTGATAATCAAGTAATCAGTAAAGTAACTAAGATTACTTTTTAAAGGAGTAATCAGTAATCAGTAATCAGATTACTTTTACAAGTAATCTGTGGCATCACTGCTTTTGATGGTGACTGCGCTTCACGGTACGATCCGTTACATCTATCTATCATATATCTATGGAAAATTCATATAGATTCTCAATAATAAAAAGCTAACAGTCAAAGGCCTTTTGAAACAGGCCTGCTTTAACACTTTGCCGCCCGACCACAAGTTAATACAGGTTTCGAATCCATGCGTTGTGGACAGAATCACATATAAAGCCGTGGCAAGTTGTTATTGCTTTTATATCATTTTAATAACCGGGTCAAGGTCGCGGAGTGGCATTGCATATATTCCCTAGTCTGTGAATTCGAGGATGTGCAATACCGGCCAGATCCTCTTAGGGGCGCCATCGCTCCATTGCAGTATGCCCTGTGGGCGAATGGATAACTTTTTTTTCCCCCCCTTTCAATTGAGATTTTTAGTACCCGGTTTCTGAACCAGCATCATGTACCGTGGATTACGTTTCGAATCGCAGATTTCACCATGGAATAAGGGGATTTATCATCAGCCAATGGACATATCGATCTACCAGATGCCGATTGATAACGGGGAAATGCTCGGGGGTCTCCCACCGGCTTATGGTAAGATCTTTTTCACATAAATTACAGCCGGATCAGAGCTTGCTATGATACGCAACCAGCCGAGCAGCATATGTGGCTAGTTACATGACCACTGTTATTGGTAATCAATAATAATAAACGACGTCCCCCGCCCCCCCCTCCCTTTCATGCATACATGCTTTGGGACATTCCCGATGATATGCAGTTTGAGTTATTTCTTTAGCATATGTAAAACGGAAATGCCGTTGAATATAACGTTAGCAGCTATTAGCCCTATAACTAGCCTTCCAGAAAATATACGAGACAAAATCCGGTATAATGCTTATATTCACGGCGCTATAAAATGACAACCTATTGATGCATTGAAGCCATTTTGAAGGGACGGTTTATGCACTCAATTGACAATGAGAATGGACAGATAGCAATACTATAAAGTCTAGATTTAGCTCTACAAAAAGACACCGGTCTGTTTACAAAAGCTGGTCCTCAACCACTATATTAGACGGGTCCCAGCGGTCGCCAATGTGTTAAAAGTGTCCAGGCTCTGTGGTGCCCTCAGCTGGATGGGGAGGCTGTTCCACAGGCGTGGTGCAGCCGTGCAGAAGGCTCAGTCACCCATGGTGCAGAGCCGGGTATTGGGGACCCGAAGGAGCAGGCTACCTAAACAGCCTGTGTGCCACTCACACCGCCATGCACAGTGAAGGGAATGACACCCCTGCAGGCCGCCCCATCTCCCACGGTCCCGTGACCTCGCAACCACGAGGAAAACCAGCGAACCCCACGCCCCCACCCCCAAACTCCACAGAGGAATGACAGATCACGCGCCCCCAGGACCTGCAGCCACGGCAAAATATGTTGACGGGATTCTGAAAGCTAGCAATAACGTTACTGACCAGGAACAACCGTTTGCTGCACTTGTGTGTGTATCTGTGTGTGCTGGTGCTTCGATCCATCAAGCTAAGATAGAGATCATGTTAGATATACTGGCTTTGTGGGTCTAAGTATATTAAGTATATTAAGCTTGGTAAGTAAAAGTACAAAATGTACTTGCAAACTAAGTATCGCTATTAGAATAATAATAATTATTGACTGAATTCGGTCGTTAAAGAACTAAGGACGCCTATTGTAAAGAGTAGGGGGTTTCCCGACGTTCCTGGCCAAATTCCCAATCAGGTCTCTCACATCAAGGCCACCTAATCATCCCTTCCCCTTAATTGACTGATATCAATCCCTGTCTCCTGAGCCGGTCAGCCAGTTGGTAGTGTTCTGTGTGCCGGGTGCCAGTGTATGGTAGCCATTGAGCCTGTGTAGCCCAAGGTTGGGTGCTACACAGTGGTGGTGAAGGAGGCAATTTCCACCCTACATTGTAAAGCGCCTTGAGTGTCTAGAAAAGCGCTATATAAATGCAATTCATTATTATTATTAGAAACGTTTAATCATGAAGTCCTTGTAGCGCCGTTTTGAGAGTGAATCAGTGATGACGGGGGAGCGTTCATCCACGCTCTGATTGGAAGGAGGATTGTGAGAGGGAAAGTGAGTGAGAGGGAGCGGGAGGGAGGGAATGAGAGAGAGAAAGAGAGAGCATGCGAGAGAGCATGGCCAGTGATGGAGATGGCTATTATTAGGGGTTCAAGAGCCGAAGGGGGTGAAACCCTATTATTTTTGTGCTGATTTATTTTTCTTCTTCAGAAATGTTTGCGCACATTCCCGTGAGATGGTAAATGGTAGGGACATGACATTCGGCCCATTGATTAGTAGTGTGCAAGTGCTCTCCAATCAGCCTGATTGACGCCGTAAGTCAGATTGACCCCGAAACTTGCTACAGACATCCATCTATCCTCACAGTTTTTCCGCCATTTTGAATAAAAATAATTATTTTGCCACCTCTGCTCTCTACCAAATTTTCTGTGGATCATTATTGGAAGAAGCTTATCAAAAGTTGCTTGTTGATTATTGACCAGTTTACTTTCAAAGGGCGTGGCTAAGCACATGAATAGACGGAAGTCAACAACGGAAGGGCCAGTCATTGCAAAACGTGCAGGATATGTCCAAATAAGTACCTGAAACATACCCTGAAGGTTTCATTCAAATTGACCACTAAGGGGTGCTACAAATACAGCAAAATGGGTTGGCATAGCACAAAACGGACTATAAATCTAAAATAGTTTGTCCAATCATTACAGAACTTTGTATATAAATGCCTGCACAGATTAGCCCCTCCCCCTCTCAAGGAGTTTATCCACGAGAAAAGGAACACTGGATTAGCCACTAGGTCAAACACCAGAGGGGATTGTGAGGTCCATTTTAAAAAGACCGCCTTCAGCAAAAATGTTCTATCAATAAAGGGAAGTGGAACATGGAACAGCCTTCCGGTCCCCTTAAGGGAATGTACCACCCTGTCCACCTTTAGGGGCCAACTCGGGAAATGGCTGTTAGACAGCCAAATATGCACTCATTAGGGATGTTAGTGATGTTGTACTGACTGAATGTCATGTTAGTGTGGTCATGTCAGTGATGTCAGTTTTTATGAATGAACGTTGTATGGTCCGTTTTGTGTTTGTTTTATGTTAGGACTACAGGTGGAAATTAGCCCTGTGCTATTCCCGGCATATTTACGTCCTTATCATGCTGTGATGTTATGCATACACTCATGTAAATGATGTTCATTAATTTGCATTGTCCTTAATAAACAAATCTTAAATCTTAACTCAAAAAAATATATTTTGAAATCGTAATGATCCGTATTGGCATGAGCCCTGGTATTGCCGCTTGTAGCTATATATTTGTAATTGTTTGATTAAAAGATTAGATTGGCTATATTTAAAGTGATTCTGTCAACAAGCACAGCTGGTTCCAACACTATTAGAAATTTGGTCAACAAGCACACAGTATAACTAACCTCGCCCAAACTATTTGGATATTTCAACTTTGCTATTTCGGAAGGCATCAGTTATGTTTATTGAGTATCAAAATATGATCAGAGATGATGTCTATTATCTGAAACATGATGGACAACTGTGTACCCTATGACCTCTTCGCTGTATACAAACATACCGTGTTCGAGCCAATCAGCAATACCAACTGAGTCACATGACTAAGTTGCCCCCTACCTGCACAAGCTGCTGTGCTAAAAAAGTATGATGGGGCTCTACGGAGAAACCATGACACTCCCCTGACAAAAAAACTGCTGGATGTCATTTAGCCAAATCAGCATGGGGTTGTCCGGCTGTGAGTGTGAGTCTTTCACCTTTTACATATCTAGCTTTGGCATGGATTGATTGTTTAGATCGCCAGCATGGCTAACAAATGCAAATATATTGTAGTCTACCCTGTTGTTCTGACCAGGATTACGTTAATTTTGCCCCCTTGATGCACGCACACTGAGTCTGACAGGGACAGCAAACAGGTCTATATCATATTTTGTCTAACACTCAGTGGTGCATGCACTACAGTTTGGGCGCTACAGGCTAGCAAAGGTTAAGCCTCTAAAGCACCACAACCATGGCCGCCTAGTTATAGTTGAAAGTGGGGGAGCACTTTTTTTTTTTATATTTTCAATTTTTAATTTTTAAGATTTTTTATTTTTTATTTCTTTTTGTGACAGGCAAGGGGTGGTTTGGAGGGGGTCCGTCACGACTCCCTCCATAGCAGATTTTTTTTTCATTTAATGAACCTGTACGTGCAATTTCCTGCAATATAGAACCTTAAATCTTGACCAATAAAGGTGCTCTTTTCACTATAAAACTCAGTTTATATTGCAGTATGATAGCCAATTACTATAATAATAATAATATATTAATATATATATATATATATATATATATATATATATATGCTAATCTGTAAAGAAAGGGAGAGAGGGGGGGATATATAATCCAAGTATTTGTGTTCAAGTTTCAAGTTTCTTTAATAGTTGTCATACAGAAGTACAGAATACTTTTGTACAAAATGCTTCTTACTGTTGCGCTCCAGAGACTGTGCATGACAAGGTAAGTATGAAATAAAAACATAGTAAAAATTAGAAGTAAAAAAAGAGGTCACAGTGTTCAGTTTAGACATATGTACAATGTTCGTAGACGTAGTTACCATACAATATACAATACTGTGCAGTGTACTAATATACAATACTATATAGTGCAAGGCATAAATGGACGAGGTGCAGTTTAGGTACAATTCACAGTAGGTGTACGAGTTGTAGTGCAAATCCTTTATCAATAAATATAAAGTGTAAGTGTGTTTGTGTGATCTAAAGTGTGGAGAGTGGGTGCTGCAGTGTGTTGTTGTTTGAGTGAGTGTGTGCGTGTGGGTGTGTGTGCTGTGTGCATTTGATGGTTGTTGCATAGTGATTATTGTTCGTTTAGCGATTATTGTTCGTTTAGCAGCCTGATGGCCTGGGGATAGAAGCTCCTTCTGAGTCTTTCTGTGCTCGCCATAAGACTCCGGTATCGCTTGCCTGACGGCAGCAGTTCAAAGAGGCAGTTGTTCGGGTGGCTCGAGTCCTTAATAATTCTCTTAGCCTTCCCCTTGCACCGCTTGTTGTAAATGTTCTGGAGGGTGGGAAGCCCCCCTCTAATTGTGCGTTCGGCTGAACGTGTCACTCTTTGTAGTCTGCTACGGTCTTGTGCAGTGCTATTCCCAAACCAGGAGGTGATGTTGCCGGTCAGGATGCTCTCTATTGTACATGAGTAGAAGTTCCTAAGGATCTTCTGACTGACTTGGAACTTCCTTAGGCGCCTGAGGAAGTAGAGGCGTTGTCGTGCCTTCTTCACAACACTGTCAATGTGTGTGGTCCATGTCAAGTCCTCGGATATGTGGGCTCCGAGGTACTTGAAACTGTTCACTCTCTCAACTGGTGCCCCGTCGATGCTGAGGGGGCTGTAGTCCTTGACCCCCGACCTCCTGAAGTCCACAATCATCTCTTTTGTTTTGCTGACGTTCAGGGAGAGGCAGTTCTCCTGACACCACTGTGACAGGTTCTCTACCTCTTCCAGGTAGGCCCTTTCGTCGTTGGCAGAGATCAGGCCCACCACTACTGTGTCATCAGCAAATTTGATGATGGTGTTGTTGTTCCGCTGTGCTACGCAGTCATGTGTGTACAGGGAGTAGAGGAGGGGGCTCAGAACACAGCCCTGGGGGGCCCCTATGTTGAGCGTGATGGATGAGGAGGTGCAGTTGCCGGCTCTTACCACCTGGGGTCTGCCCGTCAGGAAGTCCAGGACCCACTGGCACAGGTCATAGTTCAAGCCCAGGTCCCTGAGCTTGGCTATGAGTTTGGAGGGGACTATGGTATTGAATGCTGAGCTGTAGTCGATGAACAGCATTCTCACATAGTTCCCCTGCCTCTTGTCCAGATGTGATGCTGCTGTGTGCAGCACATGGGCTATGGCGTCCTCCGTGGACCTGTTGGGGCGATATGCAAATTGCAGAGGGTCCAGGTTGATGGGGAGGGAGGAACAGATGTAGCCCTTCACTAGCTTCTCAAAGCACTTCATGGCTATGGAGGTGAGGGCTACAGGGCGGTAGTCGTTGAGGCAAGCGGGCGTAGATTTTTTGGGTACAGGGATGATGGTGGACTTCTTCAGACAGGTGGGGATGACGGCCTGTTCCAAGGACAGGTTGAAGATGTCAGTGAATACCGGGGCCAGTTGGTCGGCACAGACTTTTAGGACGCGGCCGGGGATGCCGTCCGGTCCTGCTGCCTTCCTGATATCCACTTTTTTAAAGATCCGTCTCACCTCATGCTCTGTTACCCTGAACACTGAGTCTCCATCAGCAGACCCCCCCCCCCCCATTTCCGTGGTTTGTAGGCTGGTGTTGTTATTCACAGCCTCAAACCTCGCATAGAAGGAGTTGAGATCATTTGCTAAGGAGATGTCACTGTTCACTGTCTTAATTTGTTATGTTATCCTACACTGCTGTCTGATATTTCCATTACCTGTGACTCTTGGGTCTCTTTCTCTCCTTCTCTGCCTCCATCCCGGGTCTGCACAGTCACCATATCATTCTACATTAAGGAGAGCAATACACTTATGAATACACTGAACCGGTTTGAATACACAATCTTTATGCTAATCTGTAAAGAAAGGGAGAGAGGGGGGGGATATATAATCCAAGTATTTGTGTCTTAATTTGTTATGTTATCCTACACTGCTGTCTGATATTTCCATTACCTGTGACTCTTGGGTCTCTTTCTCTCCTTCCTGAGTCTGTACAGTCACCATATCATTCTACATTAAGGAGAGCAATACACTTATGAATACACTGAACATCATTATGAAACATTTCTATTGCACCCTTACTTACAATTCATTATGAATTGAAAATGGGGGACCCTGATGTAAACAAGACGAAAGTCTTTCTCTGGTCTGCATCCCCTTAACAATTGTGTGTATTGAGCCGTACTGTACTGTACCCATTCTGCAATCTGTTATTGATTGATTAAAAATGTTATTAACATATTGCAGAATGGGTACAATATAGTACGGCTCAATACACACAATTGTTAAGGGAATGCAGACCAGAGAAAGACTTTTGTCTTGTTTACATCAGGGTCCCCCACTTACAATTCATAATGAATTGTAAGTAAGGGTGCAATTAACACTGTGCAATCCATTATTTGTGGAGCCCGCCCTTTAAGTCTTTGAGCTATTAGGCTACTAGGGTTCTTACTTTGCGTTTTGGTGTACTGAAAAATGCTCTGATGTCTGTATTTTTTCTTTTTTCTGCCATGGTACCTGGTTGGCTGGACACACACACACACACACACACACATTTTCATTTCAGGTATTGTACCTTAAGATAATTGAAAATCTTGATTTACCGTAAATCCTCAAATATAGGTCTTCTATTTACCTCAGCTGCAAAGAGCACCAGGCCTTTATTAGAAAGACTTGTTATATAAGAGGCAGGCCTTAATTTCTAAAACTGACACTCATGGACATAATCCCTTCATTTTCAGACTTTTATTGCATTATTATTATTATTATTATTATTATTATTATTATTATTATTATTATTATTATTATTATTATTATTATTATTATTATTATTATTATTATTATTATTATTATTATTATTATTATTATTATTATTATTATTATTATTATTATTATTATTATTATTATTATTATATTTTTAATGCGTACATTGTCTGTCTACATTTATTTAGACTAGCATTGGTATTTAAATATTGAGTGCAGTTGAGTAATTGTGGGATTAACATAATTCACACACTGAACAGAGAACAGAGATGGAGGAGAACAGAGAACAGAGATTATTATTATTCTAGATAATATGACAACGTTAGCTAGCGGCTAACGCCAACGTTATATTATTATTATTTATTAGTTACGGACTTACGGTATGACCAGATGGCATTTCGGACCATGAAACACTTTTATTGTATTGCGTGGTAGATGTTCTACCACTCGACAGTAAAGACATGTCTAACATAATAGTTTGTTTGAACAACTGAACTTACTTAGTGGAAAATCCTGCTGTTGTTGTAACTTGTGCGTTGTGCCTAAACTAGTGTTCACGAATCACGCTGCCTGCCTGTGTACCAGCTTACTGTTACACCTGGAGTGGAGGCTGCACTGCCACTGTTGCAGGCAGCGGCGCGCTGTGCAGACTGGAGTGTGAGCCGGCCTGGCTCCACTCTGTCTGCGGGACTGGATCAAACCATATCGGGCAGGGGGGTGTCGCAATCTTTGGAAACTTAAAAACTTGCTATTAAGTGTCATTGCGTATTATTAATTTGATTGAAATTACGTAGTTATGGTTAGATAAGATTTATATATTGGGGGGGGGTATTTATATCATATGATCAAAAAGTGAGGGAGCAAAGAGACAAGCTTGCTCCCCCAAGTTCAATAGTCCTGGAGCACGTGCATCGCCTGCTCCGTTACGTAGGCGCCTATGACCACAACCATCCACCACACAACCCCTGTGTGCTTTGCTGCTAGATGCAAAAGAAAGCAAGCTATTTCATTAAATTTCAAACCTTTATTTAAACTCAAAAGGCAACTGAGGTTTCCCTCATCTACAGTCACGTCGAGTGTACATACGATGGTATAACATTGTCAATGAATTGATGCATGTTACAGATTAGCAGCTAGCATCCATCACCATCATTAACATTAAGCTAAGCTAAAGGCAACCATTACGACAAGGCAAAGATTACGTTACCCCTAGGCTGTATCAAATAGCATCCAATACATGTTAATTAAGAGGGTTCACTTCTACTATTTCATTCAGTAGGTGCAGGGCCGGATTAACGACCGGGCCGTTTGGGCCGCGGCCCGTGGGCCTCTAGTGACGAGGGGCCCCCAAAAAAAATCGAAACTTTTTTTTTAAACTTAAAAAAAAAATATGTTTCTTATTTTGGAGATCGATGTCATACTGTGACACTGAAATGAAAAAAATATTTCATCAACTAAAATATTTAGTCAACAAAATATTTCATAAACTAAAATATACAGTACGTCACACCCCGTGCCTCTCCCTGCCGTCTGCAAGTGGCTAATCTTGAGTTTCCGACCCCCCAGTAAGCTAACCATGGATAAATCCAAAAAAAGGAAAGTCTGAGGAAAATAGAGGGTTTAATTCAGCGTGGACAGATTAATTTGCTTTCACGACTAACAATGCAGGCTTACCTGTATAGCCTATGCCTGATATGTGGTGCGAAATTTGCGAACAATGAAAAATTTACTTTTTATTTTATAGATTTTCCACAAATAAGGGAAGGACTCAAATAGAGCTGCATAGTTCAGGGTTTTATTTCAAAGTAGGTCTACAGACACCAGTGTTTTGTCTCCTCTTCTGTGTATTATTTAAAAATAGGTCTACACAGCCAGTATGTTTTCTCCTCTTCATACGAGTTTGAGGTTTTCCTTTGTTATAACAGGTAAAAACAGCAATAAAAAAGTCAAAACTTTTCTTTTTGTTGCTTTATAATTCCATTAATGCAATAAGCATAAAGTATAATAAATCGCAAATTACTTTGGGTATGCAATTATCAGGCGTTTTATGCTAAATGTGGGGTATGCTTGGGGATATATAAAACGTTATACACTGTGTTTACTTCATTTTAAGGGTAAATAGGTTGTGCGGCTCCCTGATCATTTTATTTTGTGGGAGGGTGGAAAAGTGGCTCTTTTGATAGTAAATGTTGCTGACCCCTGGACTAGACGTATAGGGAGGGCTGGAAATCTATAGTGCTCCCTCTGTCCTGTGGAGGGCGGCAATACGCCTAGACACGTAGTCCGCCGGAAATATACAAGAAGAAGAAGAAGAAGAAGAAGAAGAAGAAGAAGAAGAAGAAGAAGAAGACTAGACGTAGAGTCTGCTGTCACGCCCGCATCTCCACATCCCAGCCCCGACACGAATGAGGCAGATTGGGATCATGACAGACAGCAGAGACCCACCGGTGCTGATAGCGGATATCCTCGAGCTCCCCCTAGTGACTAGGGGCCTCCACTACACACGAGTAAAAAAAAAATTAAGAAATA
>NC_140180.1:103576211-103603711 GCF_963971535.1 Notolepis coatsorum
GGTCTTGAAGAGACTCCCCAGGTCTTGAGACTCCCCAGGTCTTGAAGAGACTCCCCAGGTCTTGAGACTCCCCAGGTCTTGAAGAGACTCCCCAGGTCTTGAGGAGACTCCCCAGGTCTTGAAGAGACTCCCCAGGTCTTGAAGAGACTCCCCAGGTCTTGAAGAGACTCCCCAGGTCTTCAGACTTTTGGTTAATCCTGTGTCCTGTGTTGCAGCTGATTGCTGCTAATTGGACACCTGCCTGGCAGGGCTCAAATGCCCTCCCCCACCCACACATGCACTGAGACTGCTGCTGGAAGACACTGTTGGAACAGTGTCTCCCTCTCTTCCACCACTTTGATCTTTAGTTTGCGCTAGATATCATAATAAGTATAGTCTTTTGGTTTGAACATAGACCGTTGGTGTCTGTGTCCCCTTATGTTGCTTCCCTCTGAGCCAGGGTCGTAACACTCCCCAGGTCTTCAGACTCCCCAGGTCTTCAGACTCCCCAGGTCTTGAAGAGACTCCCCAGGTATTGAAGAGACTCCCCAGGTCTTGAGGCTCCCCAGGTCTTCAGACTCCCCAGGTCTTGAGACTCCCCAGGACTTGAAGAGACTCACTCCCCAGGTCTTGAGACTCCCCAGGTCTTGAAGAGACTCCCCAGGTCTTCAGACTCCCCAGGTCTATTTTAACTAACTAACTGTAAGTGAGAAATACACAGCCAAAGACGTTTAGATTTAAAGACAGTTGGCTATGGACACAATTACAGTAGGAGACATACTCAACAAGCAACACGTAGATCTAGACACACACACACACACACACACACACACACACACACACACACACACACACACACACACACACACACACACACACACACACACATATACAATAAGTACATGCGGGGAGTGAGGGAGGGAGGGTGTGTGTGTGTGTGTGTGTGTGTGTGTGTGTGTGGTGAGGATGACTTGCTTGAGAGATTAGAGCTGACAGAAACAAACCAGCAAAGCTTTTAGTATGAACGTAGTTAGGATGAACACAGACATAGATTTACTCGGTGTGTGCGTGTGTGTGTGTGTGTGTGTGTGTGTGTGTGTATGTGTGTGTGTGTGTGTGTGTGTGTGTGTGTGTGTGTGTGTGTGTGTGTGTGTGTGTGTGTGTGTGTGTGTGTGTGTGTGTGTGTGTGTGTGTGTGTGTGTGTGTGTGTGTGTGTGTGTGTGTGTGCTCTTTTATTGTGGATGAGATTGGGATGAATGGAGCCATAATGTTTAGATTGGGTCTGACATCATTTGTGTGCGTGTGTCTGTGTGTGTGTCTGTGTTTGTCTGTCTGTGTGTGTGTGTGTGTGTGTGTGTGTGTGTGTGTGTGTGTGTGTGTGTGTGTGTGTGTGTGTGTGTGTGTGTGTGTGTGTGTGTGTGTGTGTGTGTGTGTGTGTGTGTGTGTGTGTGTGTGTGTGTGTGTGTGTGTGTGAGAGAGAGAGAGAGAGAGAGAGAGAGAGAGAGAGAGAGAAAGAGAGAGAGAGAGAGAGAGAGAGAGAGAGAGAGAGAGAGAGAGAGAGAGAGAGAGAGAGAGAGAGAGAGTGTGTGTATGTGTTTCATGATGCATACATTTATTCATTGCCACGAATGCTCTGGTACATCAGTCCAAACGCAATGTTGTGTCATAATCACAGCACGGGCCTACTTTACTCCCCCTCCTTTTCCCCTCACGTCCTCCACACGCTCCTCTTCATCTCCCTCTCTATCCACTGCGCACTCCTCATCATCCTCTCTTTCTTCAGTCACCCCTTCCTTCACCCTCATTCACCCAGCTGTATTCCATCCCCCCTTCCGGCTCCATGGGATCCCAGCTGACATCGTCTCCGACAGAGGCCCTCAGTTCATATCCCAGGTCTGGAGGGCTTTCTGTCGGGCTCTGGGGGCCACGGTCAGTCTCTCCTCCGGGTTCCACCCTCAGACCAACGGCCAGTCGGAGCGGGCCAACCAGGACCTGGGATCCGCACTCCGCTGCGTGACAGCCCGGGACCCCTCCGGCTGGAGCGCCTTCCTGCCGTGGGTAGAATACGCCCACAATTCCCTCTCTTCGGCGGCCACAGGTCAGTCCCCCTTTGAGTCATCTTTGGGCTACCAACCCCCGCTGTTCCCTGCCCAGGAAGAGGAGATCGCCGTGCCGTCGGTGCAGGACCATCTCCGTCGCTGCAGGACGATCTGGGAGGAGACGAGGGCTGCGCTGCTCCGGATTGCGGACCAGAACCGGCGCTTCACCGACCGCCACCGGACCCCGGCTCCCGCCTATGTACCAGGTCAGATGGTATGGCTCTCGTCTCGGGACCTGCCACTCAAATCCGTCTCACGAAAGCTAACCCCCCGTTTCGTGGGGCCCTACAAGATCCTGTCCCTCATTAATCCCTCTGTTGTCAAGCTCCAGCTCCCCCCCCATATGCGCATTCACCCTTCCTTCCATGTCTCCCAGCTCAAACCGGTGGTCTCCAGTCCCCTGTCTCCCCCTGCTCCAGAGCCCCCTCCTCCGCTGGTGATATACGACCGCCCGGCCTACGTGGTCCGGGAGTTGCTGGGCGTGCGGCGACGCGGCCGCGGCTTCCAGTACCTGGTCGACTGGGAGGGCTACGGCCCGGAGGAGCGGAGCTGGATCTCCCGGCCAATGATCCTGGACCCAACTCTCGTCCAGGACTTTCATCGGGCTCACCCTGACAAGCCTGGGCCGCCGGGAGGCGCCCGTCGAGGGGGGGGGTCCTGTCATAATCACAGCACGGGCCTACTTTACTCCCCCTCCTTTTCCCCTCACGTCCTCCACACGCTCCTCTTCATCCCCCTCTCTATCCACTGCGCACTCCTCATCATCCTCTCTTTCTTCAGTCACCTCTTCCTTCACCCTCATTCACCCAGCTGTATTCCATCCCCCTAATTCACACACGGGCAGACACCCCACTCTCCCCAGCTGCACCCTATCCTCCCCTGATGAGGGGACTATATCTGCACCTCGACGCTGACCAGAAGCTGTCGTGGTATTAATTACCACTGTCCAGGTACGACGTCTCTGCCGAAAGCTCTACTGCTAGACACCCTCCGTGTATTGGCTTACTCTAACCCGTTTCTCTCCTGTGCCCCAAAGGACCGCTGTCCCTGTCTGGACGTCACCTGTTCCCGAAGAGGAACACCTAATCTCCCGCTGCCACCCAGCAGCTCCAGCGTCCCTGTCTGGACGTCACCTGTTCCCGAAGAGGAACACCTAATCTCCCGCTGCCACCCAGCAGCTCCAGCGTCCCTGTCTGGACGTCACCTGTTCCCGAAGAGGAACACCTATTCACCCGCTGCCACCCAGCAGCTCCCCCGACAAGCACCAGGACCGCTTGCTCGCTCACTGCCGCCGCGGCAGCCACAGGACAGAACATTAACCCCGTTCTATTTCCCCCCAATTCCTGTGTTGCTCAATTTCCATTAAACACCCTTGAAACCGCTCCTTTCTCTTCTCGTGTATTCAGCAATTGGGCTGTGCTCCAGACTCCAGTTCTCACATGTTGAGACACACTGTGTGCGTTTGAATTACCCCGAATGACACATTCAACGCAACCGAATGTTACCTTTGGGATTTTATAGTCTAAAAAGTGATCACATCCACAGTCTGACCATTTCATATTCAGCCGTTTTCAAGCTGGTACAGATGGGGGGGGGGGGGGGGGGGGGGGGGCACATTTAAACACCAAATCCTGTAGCTTGGATATTTCAGCTCATATTTCAACCATGAGAAAATGGAATATGACCACTGGGATATGGCGATTTTACCTGGGATACTGAGGTCACAGGTTCTATCCCAGCCACAGTAAACTGAAACGGCCTCATATAAACACCTTTATCAGGGAGTAGAGTAAGGTGAATGGGCACAAGTCTATTACTTTTCTAATGATATTGAAGGACTTAGATCATCCGTTAAATGTGGAATGGATCTTGATCGTTATTTATCTCTGCTGTGTAACATAATATAAGTTGCTGTTTTTCTGCAATGCGATGCGATGGATCAGTCCAGCCACAGGGAACTCTTTCCCAGGACACTCCACGGCGTCAGACAAAGAAACGGTCAATCCTCATAGTACACCCAACTACCACCCCTGCAGGACTTATACAATAGGAGGTGCAAATCCAGAGCCTGTAGAATAATGAAGGACCCTCACCACCCCAACAACAGCCTGTTCAAGCTGCTGCGGTCAGGCAAGCGCCTCCATACAAGCAGCAAGAACAGAGAGACTAAGGCTCAGCTTCTTCCCTCAGGCCATCACAACAATGAACACTGATCTCTCCACACACAAGCACACATGAACACACACATACACACACAACACATCAGTCTGCACTTGCACACACACAAACGCACCACATGTCACTTTAAACACACAAGAAAAGGTCACTTTAAAGGAAGAAAAAGGACACTTTAAGAAAATAACTTGTTGTGATTGTTGTATTGTATAGTTAGTAACATCAAGTATAGCATAGGGACATAGAAGAAAAACTGCACATTGTATAGGTATGTACATAGGATCCAGTGCCTTTAAGTGATTTATTAACATGTCTATTTACCATGTCTATTCTAGTTATCTTTTTATTATTATTACTATTACTATTGTTTTTATTGCACAATCGAAGCAGGCATGGCCAACCGCATTTCACTGTATGCCCTGGTATGTATGTGATGAATAGACTCTTGAATCTTGAAACACTGTACACCCGTGTATAGAATTCTTACAGAGCCAAGACTGTCTGTGTGCTGTTACACGCATGCACATACGTCTGCCTCCGAAATACAGAATCAGTGTTTCCTTCAGCCTTGGGATATAATACATTTTTATAGAGCAGACAAAGGAAAACTGCAACCCAAAATAATCACAATGGAGTCATAGGGAGACCAGATATGCTGTCAACTTCTTGGCTATCTATATTAGATGTAATCGGTAACCACAACCCAATAGTTAAAAAAACGTGCAGGGGCTCGCAATGGATACTTTAGCAGAAATGGTATGCTCCTCCATTATAAACGAGGTCAAGGAAAATTAGGTATTTACCCTTATGGCAGAGGAAACTACAGACACAAAACAGATATCTGTAGTGCTTACAGCTTTCGTGATGTTCAGCACGAAGGTTTGAAGATGTCTCTCCGATGTTCTTCAGTCTCCATCTCTTGATCTAGGTTCAGCTGTGGATCCAGTTAAAGCCCCTTGTGCCACGTCTTCAAGATCACAGAGATAAAAACCTACTGCAAAGGACTCTGGAAGGAGGTCTTAAATACTGCTGAACAATGTGATGTTGAGGCAGAACCCATTGCAAAAAGCAGTGGTGGAAGAAGTACACAGTTTCTTTACTTAAGTAAAAGTAGAAATACCCAGATAAATGAGTACTCTGGTCAAAGTAAAAGTCCTCCATTCAAATTCTACTTAAGTAAAAGTAGAGAAGTATTTGCTATTGAATGTATTTAAGAAGTTTAAGTAAAGGTATGTATTCTTCGTGATGTATGTATTCCAGTGCTTGGGAGCATTCAAACCTTGATCCATTGACCTCTATAGATTATGTTAAAGTGGTATGTGGTCCAGCTCTGCTGCTCTGATTAAAGGTTATGTTAAAGTGGTATGTGGTCCAGTTATGCTGCTCTGATTATGTCATCTGTGAAAATAATAAATATATAATCTTCATTCATCTTTGCCATGTTTTCTATGCAAAATATTTGTCTTCAAAGTAACTAGTAACTGATGGGTTCAGATAAATGTAGTGCAGTAAAAAGTACAATATTTCCTTTGAAATGTAGTGGAGTAAAAGTATAAAGTTTCCTAAAATTAAAATACTCATGTAAAGTACAAGTAGCTCGAAATTGTACTTAAGTACAGTACTTGAGTAAAAATACTTAGTTACTTTCCACCACTGCCAAAAAGATAGACAACACAGAGCAGACGGTGATTGATAACAAAACCAAATTGTGAAAATAATGAAGGGGATTCAACCCTTAACTCCTGCAAGTGCTACCTTTTGCCAAGAGGAGGCTCTATTCTCTCTTCACAACATTTAAACTTTGGTTACAGATTTGTCCCTGTCCGAATCTGAATGCAGAGGTTGTTTTGTGTAAATACGTCTGGAAGAAGGAGTTGCTTTTGCCGAACCAACCTGATCAACCTGACCATCAGCTCAACCTTCTCTGAATGTATCAACCTGACTGTCAACTGAACCTTGTCTGAATGTATCAACCTGACTATCAACTGAACCTTCGCTGAATGTATCAACCTGACTGTCAACTGAACCTTGTCTGAATGTATCAACCTGACTGTCAACTGAACCTTCTCTGAATGTATCAACCTGACTGTCAACTGAACCTTCTCTGAATGTCTCAATGCATTTACATTGTTCACGTCCCTTGCATGTTTGTAACATGTGCACATAAATAAATCATTCAAATGTGTAAGTGTGTGTACACTAAGCTGTTTTTAACCTACACTGTAGCACTCAACACTTTGATGAACATTGTTACTCAGCTGATAGAGTTGTGCCCTTCCTGATGACTTGTCGTACAGAACTTGTAAGTCGCTTTGGATAAAATCGTCAGCTAAATGACTAAATGTAAATGTAAATGTATAAGGAGTCAGGTCTGCTGAGCAGATCTATAGGCGTTTTTGGACTAAACAGTTCCCCCGGAGAGGAAGTACCCATAGCTCCCTGAGATCTACATAGCTGCAGGGCTTACAGTATATGTCTGTGTTGGTGTTAAACATTCCAGGCAGGTTTTTAATCTCAGCTCTCAGTGTTACTGTTTATGTCAGTAGGCCCTCCACTGGGACCTTATCAAGAACGACACACTCTCTCTTATACAAGCACGCACACACACACGAACACACACACACACACACACACACACACACACAAACACACACACACACACACACACACACACACACACACACACACACACACACACACACACACACACACTCACTCACTCACTCACTCACACACACACACACACACACAAACTCTCTCACTCATGCAAACACACACACAAACTATCTCTATCTTTCTGACACGGACACAAACAAGATATTCATACAAACAAGCAAATTGTATGATCGCTCAGTCTGAGGAGTTGGGGAGCAGCCATAGCCCTGCTGATCCGATCATCCACCATAAAACAGAAAACAGACAGAAAGTATTACTGTCCTTCGGTTTGTTAGAACTTAGCTAACGTCATCATTGGTTTGTTAGAACTTAGCTAACGTCATCATTGGTTTGTTAGAACTTAGCTAACGTCATCATTGGTTTGTTAGAACCTGGCTAACGTCATCATTGGTTTGTTAGAACCTGGCTAACGTCATCATTATGGTTTGTTAGAACCTGGCTAACGTCATCATTATGGTTTGTTAGAACCTAGCTAACGTCATCATTGGTTTGTTAGAACCTGGCTAACGTCATCATTGGTTTGTTAGAACCTGGCTAACGTCATCATTGGTTTGTTAGAACATACTAGCTTACGTCATCATTGGTTTGTTAGAACATACTAGCTTACGTCATCATTGGTTTGTTAGAACATAGCTTACGTCATCATTGGTTTGTTAGAACCTGGCTAACATCATAATGCCTTTACAGAAACAACGGCTTTGCTAACGGACGGTAACGTATCTGACAGTTCCAAAAGTTCATCCTCTCATAACGTTCTGTCCGTCCAAATAGACACAAATCTGGTGGAGAAGGACGCACCATCATCTCTGTCCAGTGTGTTTAGAGACAGACACATCTTCAACTCTGTCCAGACAGACACATCTTCATCTCAGTCCAACAATCAATATACAGACACCACACACTAAAATACGTTCAATATACAGACACCACACACTAAAATACGTTCAATATACAGACACCACACACTAAACTACATTCAATATACAGACACCACACACTAAAATACATTCAATATACAGACACCACACACTAAAATATGTTTAATATATCACACACCTGCCATGACTATAATACATTCAATACACAAAGAGGAGAGAGGCAGACCGATGGATAGTTGGAGTGTCATGATTCTCCAAATCCACCATTTTAAGGTCACTTTCGATTTATTTATTCTTTCGCACTGACGGCTATGCCATTGTTTGAGACTTGTTTTGTAAAGACCAAATATCATTGGTTTTATGGCCTGGCAACTGTAATTTACATTTTCTAATAATTCTTTATAAAGATAGGGTTAGGGTAACTGTAACTGAGGGGTACAATTCCCTGACTGTATTGAGAGTATGGTATTATTAAACCACTACTTAGTTATGTACTTTAATTACTGGCCATACAGTACACAGATATATCTGGTGAACACCCACACAAGAATACTACATTGACAAAGAAAGTTATATTTGGAGGGATTTATTATTATAGCAACGATAGGTTACAAATTGAGAATTATGAATTGCGCTTATATGGCGAAGAACACTTAAGTAGGTCAAGAGCGTAAGTCCATGAGCATAATAAGATGGGTATAACTGACACCACCTGTAGCATAATAATTACATAAGGCACACTCGTAGTCAGCTGGAGATACTAAGGGGGTTCCCTCCGGTTGTAAGCCAGCAGGGGAGAGGAATGTTCGGATGCAAAAGTCTGGATCAACGAGGAATAAATAAGCTCCAACTACGGGAGGCGGTACATATACTCCCCTTGATCGGCAGACAAAAGCAGCAGCTATAATCCAGTATGCACGACAGCATGGATGAAAGCCAGCCAGCCTCTTCCTAGAGACGGGCTCGAGTTATGCTCCTCACGGGTAGATCCCACACAGCAGTGGGGTAGACGGTTCTCTGCTCCAGCAGCCACAGTACCAAAAGCAATATAATCCAGCCGGAAAAGGCTCTGCATTCGCCGGTGTAGATTCTCCTGTGCACTTTACTTCACATTAACTAGGTCGAACTTGACGTTATTTCACTAAACTCTGACACTTTTACTATCCTATTCGCACATATTATAAGTGCTCTATTTAGACGCAAAGTTGCTCACTTCACTTGGTCGTTGACTCGTGGTGAAGGCTTTAACGTTTGATAAGACGATACGTTACTTTGAACGAATGATGAACTGAATGAACTGATACTTTGAACGAAGTGCTGCTGTTTCCACCTGCGCCGTATTTATATGTAAGGTGAATTATCTAGTGCCAACCTCAGTTCTGTCTCGTATTACTGCGCAAACCTGGACATGTTGAGACAAGCCTTGGCGGTGGCTTTGAACTCGCCATTGGGGGTATGGTCGTTGGCGCCTAGGGGTCGCTGTCCAATAGGAGAACGAATATTATGGTCTGGCTTGTACCTAGGTAAAGGGATATTCCGTGTATATGTACAAAGAATATACAAGGGATATCAGACGATATACAAATATTATACAATATATCTCAAGTAATAAATATATATATTCGGTTTAATCTGACCCTTTGTAACAGCCGCCTCCTAATTAGTCCGCACCTAATTAGATAAGCAGAGACAGATTAACCGTCTTGTCCACTACTCAATGTCCGTTGTGAGGAGTAGGGCAATTCACAAAGTCAGTGGGTCATGATCGTCAGCAAGGGAGTCAGGGAGCCTTGGCAACTCTATCAGCCTCGCCACGGGTCGGGTGTATGTCCGTCCCTGGACAAGAACTTCTGCCGCTCTGACCTTTCCGTCGGCACCAGTGATCACTTTGCTTACGCGGCCGGCCAGCCACGCAGCTCGGGGTAGTGACTGGTCTATGATCATGACGATTGTGTCCACTTTTAAGTTGTCCCTGTCCTTGACCCGCTTCTGACAGGCTGGACGGGATGGAGGGGGGCTTAGGAGGAAGCGGGCCTGAGACTGGTTGATCTGTGCTTGGCTGTGCCTCCACATCCTCCGTCTGTTCCTCTTGTTTGGTCTGTACCCCGTCTGAGGAGGGGCCGGTTCCGGCCGCCCCATCAAGGAGTCGCTTGGGGTGCTGGGTTCGAGGTCAGCTACGTCTGGAGCGCAGCTGAGGGGGGTGGAGTTCGGAACTCCCTCTTGTGCCCACGGTTCTCTCACAGGCCTCTCGCCTAATGTCAATAGCCTCTCAACGGGCTGTACGGGAGAGTGGCCGGTGTCGCTCACCTTTGTGTGTAGGCAGCGTGTAGACGTGGGTTGACTGTCAAGTCCGTAGAGGGGGCCCTGGAGCGTCCACCCCAGTCGGGTCTGAACCGCGACTGGGCATCCTTTGGGTCCGATGTGGGCCGCCTCAATTGGGAGAATGAGGTCCGCGTGGTCGGAGCCGATGAGCAGGGTCGGTGTGGCGCCGTCGATGAGCGGTATAGGTAGTCTGCGTAGGTGCACGTACTTCGCCATCAGCTGTGGGATGGGGTAGGTGTACTGTGTCAGGCCTATGTCGTGGCTGGTGAAGACGTTGGTAATACTATACTGCTTCTCGGGCTGGTCCACCGCTGCTATCTTGAAGGAGACATTTTCACCCTTTATGGTCTTCTGGTCTCTTCTGATGGTACGTATTGTCATTGTTCCTTTGGCACCCCGCAGACCCAGCTGGGCTGCGGCGGAAGCGAGGAGGAGAGTCTTTTCAGACCCATCGTCTAGGACGGCGTAAGTGTCCAGGACCTTGTCCTCGTAGCTCAGGAGCACTCTGACCACTTTGATGAGCACTCGGGGTGTCCCGCTATGCTGGTCTATATGGAGCACTCCTGTTGGCCGGTTGCCTTGGATCTTCTGGAGTGGTGCCGACTCGCGGTCGTCCGAGTAGCACCGTGACTCCCAGTGTCTGCTGTAGCAGTCGGTACACCAGGGGGCGGTCTGGTGGATCTTCGGTACTGGTGCCACCGCCTCGGCCTGGTACATTACCGTGACGGGCCCACTTTGTTGTCCTGGCGGACGCCTGTTGATGTCATGCAGGACCTCCAAGTGGGCGCCGCCGCACCTGCTGCACTTCTTCTTCAAACGGCACTCAGCTGCCATATGGCTGCGCGCGCAGCGGAAGCAGCGGCGGTGGTCTTTGATCCACTGACTCACCTCATCCGTGGTCAGCTTCTTGAAAGTGTCACATTGATACAGCCGATGTTCCCCTTCACAGTACTGGCATTCAATCTTCCACTCCTCTTTCGTCGAGGGGGTGTTGTGGTTCTTGTGCTGCGGTACTGATTCGGCTTGGTGCATAACGGTCACCGACCGGCGGTTATCATTTGATCCCCGAGGTCCTGGTCTTGGGCTTGGTCCACTCCACACGAACGTGTCCAGTCGTAGGCTGCTGACCTCCCTGGCGAGGAAATCAGATAGGTCTAGGAGGGATGCCTCTGGGCCGTTGGGGTCGCGGTGGTCTCTCTGCCGCCGAAAGCGCTCTTGGCGGGCTGGAGGGAGCTTCTCTAATATTCGTTCTACATTAGAGTTAGTATACAGTTCATATATCCCTTTCTCCTTTTGGGACCCCAGCATCCCTACCAGGGACTGTACCTTGATAGAGAGGTCATCCAATGCTCTATTGTCTCTGGCTGGGGGGAGGCGGTCGATATCTCTTATTTCCTGTATCACGTAGTCCCATATGCGTCCATAACGCTGGTCGAGGGCTACTAGAGCCGCGGTGTATGGGGTACTTGAGTTGGAATATGCCAGCGCTATATTATGCGCTCTAGGCACCTTCAGGTGCTTGAGGAGGATAGCATATTTGTACGTCTCATCAGGGACGTCGGACATCATAGTCTCCAAGCACATCCGTAATTCCGTGTACTGTGCTCTGTCCTCGCGCGTAAAGTCTGGGAACGCCGGTGTGCCAAGGTACGATGCCATGGATGGCTGGCATATCGGTGAGCGTTGGGGAAGAGGCCTCCTGGGCGAGTCTCCCCGTACGTGTTGTCGTGGGTTGGTACTTGGTGGGTACCAGGGGCCGGGTACCCAGGTGCTGTTCCTCGGTGCTGACGGTGCGTCAAACTCACCCGTGAGTTGAGTCGGGGGTTTGTAGCGCAGTGACTCGGGGCTGACGTCTGGGCTGTACTGGGCCTCCTGGTCCAGAGTACGTTGCTGCTGGTCGGGGCTGTACTGGGCCTCCTGGTCCAGAGTACGTTGCTGCTGGTCGGCTTGACATTCCTCCTCTTCCTCTTCCTCTTCCTCTGCTAGGTCCTGGAGTCTTCTAGTCAGTCTCTCGGCGACGTAGGCCGGTTCTTCCCGGTTGCTGGGTCTCGTATGGACCGGCCGGGGAGGGGGTTCGGAGACGCAGACAGGATCCTCCTGTTGGCGGGGTCCCGGGTCGCTTGGTCGGGTAGGGGAATGTGTCCTAGACCCTTGTCGTGATGATCTCCGGGAGCTCCGTGCGGAGAGAGGGGGTGTCGCCATGGCAATCAATTGTTCCATCATCTGCGCCTGCAGCCGGTCGCGCTCTGCCTCGCGCTGGGCATGGGCAGCGTCGCGCACTGCTTCGCGCTGGGCATTGGCGGCGTCGCGCTGTGCATTGGCGCTGGCATGGGCGGCGTCGCGCTGTGCATTGGCGGCGGCGCACTGTGCATCGGCGCGGCCTCTTTCAATGTTCTCTTCCGTCTGAAGGCGTCTGGTCTCCAGTCTTATGCGGTCGTCTTCACTCCTTTGTTGCGCCTGGAAGCGCTCTCGCTCGGTTGCAGCGTGTTTGCGCTCACTAAGGGCTTGCGCTTGGAGTTGCGCGTGAAGGCGCTCTCGTTGGTCTGCAGCTTGTTCGCGCTCGCTCGTCTGTTGCGCTTGAAGTCGAACACGTTCACCCTGAAGTCGATCGCGTTCGGTGGAGGCTGCCAGGGTGGCGATGAATGCCTGCGCCAGCATCTTGTCCGCTTCGCTGGGGGAAGACACCGACGGAGGTGATCGGCTTCTGGCAGTGCTCGTTGGAGATCTGTTCTCTGGGCGCGCCTCGAGGTCCGTCTCCTGGGCGCGCTTCTCTTCTGGTAGTGGGTCGGGTTCTGTCCCTGGAGCGCTTTCTTTATCCTGGAGCTCTCCGGGGACCGTCCCGTTGACGTTGTCTGGGGGTATAGTCATGTCATGTCCCCCCTGGTCCCCCCCGTGGGCTTGGTCAGTTTCGTTAGAACCCACTGGGGTCTCTACTGGCAGGGTCGTCTGGTCGGTAGGATTTGACATGCTTTGACTATCCGCTTTATTTATTTTATCCGCATTTAACGTCTTTATAAAGCTAGGTATTAGACTGACAGCGTAGGCCTCTAGATAGGGAGGTGGCTGACGTCTGCGCTGCGGGCGTTCTAGCTCGGGGGAGCTGCTTGGGGAGTGTTCACCGCTGGCCATGGTTAATATCAATATTATATTTAGATATTACACTGATTACCCTCCGGCTCGAAGGACCAATTGTAACTGAGGGGTACAATTCCCTGACTGTATTGAGAGTATGGTATTATTAAACCACTACTTAGTTATGTACTTTAATTACTGGCCATACAGTACACAGATATATCTGGTGAACACCCACACAAGAATACTACATTGACAAAGAAAGTTATATTTGGAGGGATTTATTATTATAGCAACGATAGGTTACAAATTGAGAATTATGAATTGCGCTTATATGGCGAAGAACACTTAAGTAGGTCAAGAGCGTAAGTCCATGAGCATAATAAGATGGGTATAACTGACACCACCTGTAGCATAAGAATTACATAAGGCACACTCGTAGTCAGCTGGAGATACTAAGGGGGTTCCCTCCGGTTGTAAGCCAGCAGGGGAGAGGAATGTTCGGATGCAAAAGTCTGGATCAACGAGGAATAAATAAGCTCCAACTACGGGAGGCGGTACATATACTCCCCTCGATCGGCAGACAAAAGCAGCAGCTATAATCCAGTATGCACGACAGCATGGATGAAAGCCAGCCAGCCTCTTCCTAGAGACGGGCTCGAGTGATGCTCCTCACGGGTAGATCCCACACAGCAGTGGGGTAGACGGTTCTCTGCTCCAGCAGCCACAGTACCAAAAGCAATATAATCCAGCCGGAAAAGGCTCTGCATTCGCCGGTGTAGATTCTCCTGTGCACTATACTTCACATTAACTAGGTCGAACTTGACGTTATTTCACTAAACTCTGACACTTTTACTATCCTATTCGCACATATTATAAGTGCTCTATTTAGACGCAAAGTTGCTCACTTCACTTGGTCGTTGACTCGTGGTGGAGGCTTTAACGTTTGATAAGACGATACGTTACTTTGAACGAATGATGAACTGAATGAACTGATACTTTGAACGAAGTGCTGCTGTTTCCACCTGCGCCGTATTTATACGTAAGGTGAATTATCTAGTGCCAACCTCAGTTCTGTCTCGTATTACTGCGCAAACCTGGACATGTTGAGACAAGCCTTGGCGGTGGCTTTGAACTCGCCATTGGGGGTATGGTCGTTGGCGCCTAGGGGTCGCTGTCCAATAGGAGAACGAATATTATGGTCTGGCTTGTACCTAGGTAAAGGGATATTCCGTGTATATGTACAAAGAATATACAAGGGATATCAGACGATATACAAATATTATACAATATATCTCAAGTAATAAATATATATATTCGGTTTAATCTGACCCTTTGTAACAGTAACAATAGCTAGGAGAATTGTCAAAAAATATATCATTGTCAGATTGGTTGTGATACTTGGTTGTGTGGGGGAGACAGTGGCTCAGTCTTCTGGTAATCCGGAGGTTCCTGGTTCGATTCCCGCACAGCGTGTCGAAGTGTCCTTGAGCAAGACACTTAACCCCTAATTGCTCTCGATGAGCAGGTTGGCACCTTGCATGGTTGCCTCCGCCGTCGGTGAGAATGTGTGAGTTAATGGGTGAGATATGAATGTGAAACTTATAAACGCATGGTTGCCTCTGTCATCTGTGTGTGAATGTTTTGGCCATGCCTCAACATCAAATGTAAACGTTTTCTTATTTTATTATTGCAAAATAAAAGTTTGTTATTTGTTTTTTCAACCGTTGTGTCTGTTCACTCTGTCTGGGAACCTACTATCCTGGGTTTATTCATGTCCGCTCTGACCTGTGACAATATCTTGGTATAATTACAGATGGAACACATTTCCCATAAACCCTGTCGCTAAACGAATGATGGATGAAGTGTTTGAAAAGGCTTCCTTTGCGCTGACCGGGACACACACAAATACCAATGCAATAGGGGTGTAAAGGTACATGTATCCGTACCAAACCGTTTCAGTGTACTGAACGGCTGTGTACCGAACGAATACAACGGTATGTTAACCACTAACGACTGCCCACCGGGGGCTGTTTTTTTCACAATCTAATATAATAATAATAATTATTATATATTTTTTTACAAGTCGGTTATTAATTTCAATATAGAATATTCATTGACAGCCCTACAAATATAATTAGTTACTGCACACTACATCACCACTGAGTGGAACATGGAAAGCCAAACTTTCCCCCACTGTACCGAAAACCCGTACCAAACCTTGACTTAAAAACCGAGGTACGTACCGTACCGTGGTTTTTGTGTACCGTTACACCCCTACAATGCAACATAGAAGAGGATATCGATAATGGGCTTGTTGTGGTCTGTTGTGTTTATATAACTCTCAGGAAGGCACAATATTACCACACCGATGAATTGAGGGAAGCAGGAGTATTTTCCAGTTCTGTTCCTTCATCATCTCTGATTCCGACAGTGCCCATGGTCTCGAGAAAATAATGCAGGGCACGAGTAAGCTCATTAACTAGCAGCTACGCTATGTTTTATTTCTTTCAGATGCACGTAAGTAGGTAGGGGTTGAGAGATAAAATACTCTCAAGCCTGGTTGTTATTTCAAAGGTAAAAAAATCGAAGACTCATTTCGTTTGATTCTCGACTCGAAATTGAAATCGTGACACCCCTAAGAGAGAGAGAGAGAGAGAGAGAGAGAGAGAGAGAGAGAGAGAGAGAGAGAGAGAGAGAGAGAGAGAGAGAGAGAGAGAGAAGCTGACTGAGAGAGGGGGAGGCTGATGAGAGAGATAGAGAGAGAGAGATGGGGGCTTATCATTCTAGTTCTATTAAGCCTATATAATAAAACAGGAGAGGTCAGTTCCGGCCACCTCTGGGCAGTCCCACAGAGTCAATTCACTTAGTGGAGGTGAAACCTCTATCAGTGGCTTGTTGTTCTCAGTTTAAATCTACTTTGTGTTGCACTGTGGATTAATATCAGAGAGTTTCAGTCAGCCTGTACAGACAGAGCGTGACCCCATTGACTTTGCATTGGTTTGTGGCTAACTATCCAGAGCTACAGTAGCATGGGGAACAGCTTGCATTGTGCTGAGAAATGACTCTGCAGATCAACATCATCATTTATAAGTAAGAAATAGGACTAGGGTCCAGTAAATCTGAACTATCCCATCATGTACAGTACCTCCCCGTAGCCAAAACTTTAAATACAAGTCTCTCTCGGTCGGGGCGCCTGTTCAGCAGGGAGGGGATCTGGGGGGAAATAGCGTGAACCTCTGCACGTGTGTCGTTCCCCCAGTGAAACTCCTCGCTGTCAGGTGAAAAGAAGCGGCTGGCGACTCCACATGTATCGGAGGAGGCATGTGGTAGTTCTACACCCTCCCCAGGCCGACAGTGGGGCAATGCGCGCAACAACCAGGAAGGGAATTGGCATAACGACTAAATTGGGATGGGTGAAAAATACAGAAAGCCCAAAAATAAATAGAATAATATACTTTTCTTTTACATTTATCTTATAAATCATCTTTTAGTAAACATTGAACACCTTACGAGGGTGTACTACTTGCACAATGACCATCGATAAAGTGTTGATTCAAGATTCAAGATTCAAGAGGTTTATTCATCACATACATACACAAGACATATATAAATACAGTAAGTCTGATCTTAATAGGAATGGCCACTCTGTCAATTAAAGGTTTTGTGGTCGCATGTTTCTCCCTCTCCCATATACAGTATGTTCTCCCTTTCTTCCTCTACCATTAAAAAAAGGTTTTTAACTTGAGTCAAAACTTGCTGATGACCTTTCTCACCCAGTCTGTAGTAAAGTCTGTTAGACACTGTGGTGGAAATACCACGGAGGAATAACTCTCTTGATCCATACTTGTAGTTAAAAAAGTATTAGATAGATAATAGGAGAATTGGCTTCAGAGACCAGACCGGATGTTCTGGCCGAGACCCCGGAACTGGCTCCTTGAATCATAGAATATGAATATATATTTATTTTATATATAACAAAAGGGTAAGGAGATAGGAGGATATATGGGGGCCGGGGAGGGGCTGGAGAAGGATGAAGGAGGGAGGAGGGCAGGCACGTGCACACATAGAGCCCAAGGGGTGCTTGAGAAAAAAAGTGCCCTTTTTGAGAGAAAAAAAATATATATATATATTCGTTACGCATATAGACTGCCCTTCCAACTGAAAAATGTCAGGATAGAATCAAAATATTAGGTAAAGAGAGAGAGATGCCCCATATTCCATTGCAGTTTGCACGGCCTCCTCCGCATGCCTCTCCGCGGACATATATATTTTATGCATAGCGGTGATGATGATGATGATAGAAACCGCTGTGGCCCATACAGTTGAATGCTGGTATTATACTCACTGAGGGACACGAAGAAGTCAAGTCCGATGGGATTTGGGAATCTCAAATACAAATCGGGAATGGAATAAAAAATTCATTTATATTAAACAATACAGAATATACAGCACTTCTTGGGGGTCTGTAGGGTAAGCACTTATTCCCTCCCCCATGAACATTTATGGAGATGTATGGGCCTTTTTAAGTCAGTGATAAAAGTGTCTTTCAAGGATAAGTGAGCTCCTGCACTGATTATTATTGTTCAATATTCAATATTTGATCACCAAAACCCCCCAAAAAGCATAAAAAGCCCCCCCCGCCCGAAAAGGGCCCTTAAAAATCTGGCTTGCACGCTCGGTTAAAACACACACAGGTATAGTGCCCTTTTCAGCCTTTGAGCACCTGCCCCTCTAAAGTCCTGTGCACGTCCCTGCAGGCATGTAGTCGGAGACCATACACTCCCATAGCCTCACACACACTACGCAAAATCCTTGCTACAGTGCAAAACCCCACTCTGTAGCTGAATGCGATGGAGTGGAAAGAGTCTCCAGTTTGACAGGTACCTGCAACATAAAAAGAAAATACATTAGAGAAGAGAACTGGGTATGGCAGGCACGTGCACACATAGAGCCCAACGGGTGCACAAGCACCTGCCCTTTTGTGCCTCATAAAAAAGTGCCCTTTTTATGCCAATTATTTTTACCATATTTTCTTTTTTACCTCCATATAGAGCATAGGTGTCAAACTCATGGCCCGCGGGCCAAATGTGGCCCGCCACGTCATTTGATATGGCCCCCCAAGAGCTCTGGTAAAAAAAAATTATAATTTTTTTTTTATTTATTTTTAAACATTAATCTTGGGTTAAAATATAGCGGCGTTAAAATAATTGTGGGTTAATGCGTTAATAAAGCTTTAACTTTGACAGCCTTAGTTATTACACATTCTTACACATACATGTATGTTGAACATCTGAGGTATTGATGAAGTAACAAAGGAAAAAAGCCAAAAGCACTTACTCCTCAGACATTCTTTGACAATTGTACAGCCCAAAATACAAAAAAGATCCAGGCGGAATAGGTAACAAAGGGTTGAAGAAATATTGTCTGAACTGTCAGATGCAAACTGGCTGTGTGACATAACCGAGCATCTCGCTCAATTGAATAAGAAGCTGTAGGGACGCAAACAAGTCCCACCCAAAACTTGACCAATATAGTTGTGAACTGAGACAACCCTTATTTAGTTATTTTTTAGTACAGTTACAGTTGTGTGTTCATGCAGACACATAATAGCAATTTCATTAAAATGTTCAATCAATAATAATAATAATAACTTTATTTGTATAGCACTTTTCATACAGAGGTTGCAGTTCAAAGTGCTTCACAACAGTAAAAAATACAGGCATAAGCGGGCATAAAAAGATAGACAGGTAGCAAGGTATGGCAAATCACAGTGTTTCACATTAGGATCTAGCATCCCAATAGGCTCTCTGCTTACAGTTTTCAGTAACACAAATAGTAAAAATAGTTTAAAATGATTCAGTTTAAAAATAGTCAAAAAATTATCAAATAGAACGGACATAAAAATACAGGCATGAGCAAGGTATGGCAAATCACAGTGTTTCACATTAGGATCTAGCATCCTAATAGGCTCTCTATTCAGTAATACAAATAATCACAGTGTTTCACATTTGGATCTAGCAAATAATAAAAATAGTTTAAAATGATTCAGTTTAAAAATAGTCATCAGTAAGAAGTAAAAAGTGCAATAACCGACACATGAATTTGATAGGCAGTGTATAAGAGTAGGCAGGGTAAGAATAGTGCAGGTAAATACAAGGATATCCCTGATGTTTCCTCTTGCCACTAGGTGGTAACAGATATCTATCAGTGAAATGCCTGAGCAAAGAGATAAGCTGTCTTTTAAAGATGTCTAGCGAGTTGGCTTCCCTGATGTTTTGGGGTAGTTTGTTCCATAGTTTTGGGGCATAGTTGATAAAGGCTGCATTACCGATCCTCTTTTGACTGCTTCTGGGAGCCTCTAGTAGTCCAGCAGCTGATGATCGCAGTGTTCTTGCTGGTGTGTAATTTATTAGAGTGTTGGCGATGTAGCTAGGTCCCTGTCCATTTAGAGCTTTGTATGTAAGGAGAAGGACCTCAAAGTCAATTCTAAATGTTACAGGAAGCCAGTGTAAAGCAGCTAAGACTGGACTAATGTGCTCTCTCCTTTTGGTTCTAGTTAGCAGTCGGGCTGCAGAGTTTTGGATTAGCTGATCAGTATATATTTGTTATTTATTTTTGGTATAGTGCTTAACACTATGATCGCCGATGACGAGTTAAGACGTCATTCCTAGCCATGCTCATTCTGCCGAAGACGCCGTAACTCGTCTTTGATGTCAATATTTCAAAAACCTGTGATCGAAATCATATTTCCTCTCCGGAGCCCTGAGACACACTGCAAAGCTCCACTCAACTCTCTAGCGGTTCAAGAGCGCCATCTGGTGGCCGATCGCCAACCGGAAATGACCCTTTGAACCGGTAGTGCTCATCCATATGTGGTCCGGGCACTCGCTATCGTTAGCGAGACTCCGTCTTGACACAGTGAACATCGATCGGTGCAAATAACTCGAAAAAACGACATGATTTGGACGTATATACTATTATACAACCTGGAAATGGATCGGGCATTTCTCCATCCCATAATAGAAAGAATTCTGTTCCACGCTCATCTGCCAGCGGCGCGAGGAAGCCACGGTAAGATTCAGCGTTATATTCTAATGTGTTCCATATAAACTGCTATGATGAACATACACAGTACATTTCGCAGAGTAAATTTTACTCAAACTGAGTCCATTTGAGCCCAAGTGAGTAAAATGTACTCAGTTTGAGTCAAATCTATTTACTGTGTATGACCCACTCTGGATGAATCATCTAACGCTGCCCACGGAATTATAAACGATCCCCCGCCCATCCGGTCATCATCAGATGATATGTAGTAACTCCTAGAAGCACATCCAGTTGAATTTTTTTATCTCGCACAGATTCCTACCAAACTGTATTTGATCATCAATATAATGCATTTAGGGCTATAAATCACGTTCTGAAGAAAGCTGCAGAAAACAATAAAAACATACTTATACTTTAGACCATATTTTAGTATGAATATGTGAATGAAAAAGTTTAACGTTGCTACACCCTGAACAATACATATAGGACCTTGAATGGGCCATGATAATGTCAATTTAGCAATACAATTTAAAAAGTTATAGCCCTGCAAAGAAGGGGAACTTCTCCATAGACAAATAGAGATGGCGAGGGATGGTAAATTATGAATTTAACCCATGGCGATCAAAGTGTTAACAGGCATAATTTAATGTTGCCCAGTTGTGGCCTGTTGAGGGGCAATACATATCAAAAGTTCCAAAACATCTATTGTGTTTGTATTTGTATGATCCACTATATAAACATAGTAATTATAATATCTACATACATGGCATTTTATTGGAGGCTAGTCTCACTTTGTCCCACAGCAACATTAAAATAGTTTAGATTTGTGTATGTTGTTTATGTAACAAATGTACTTGAAAGTAACGCAATAGTTACTTTCTGAAGTAACTAGTTACTTTTATAATTTGTAACTGAGTAAGTAATTTAGTTACTTTTTGGAAGGAGTAACTAGTAACTAGCCCAACACACTGACATCACAACGGAACATGTTTGACTTCCATTTGAATAATTTAAATAATATGTTGACATTAAAAAAGAACAAATAAAATGATAAAAAAAACTACATAAATGATACAAATTATAATAAAATATTTAAGTAAAATGTATAGAAATAAAGAAAAATGGGGCGGCTAAGTGGCGCAGTGGGCAAGGCTCTCGCCACCAATGCAGCCCAGCTCTCGGCATTGCTACCAGCTTGGCTGGTTGTTCATACTAACGCAATTGGCAGTATTAGGAGTGGGAAGCTGGTGGGTGGGGATCAGACGTTGTGGACAGCGACTCCTACAGGTCGGTTGGTGCGCCTGCGCAGCAGAATCAGGACGCAACGGGGGCGGCGTGTCCCTCCCACGCAGACCCTCGCCGCTGAGAGATCACGCTGTGCAGGTGAAAAGATGCAACGGCTGCCTCCTCGAGTACCGGAGGGGACACGTGATGCAAGGCTTCGTCCACATTGCAGCCGGCCTGTGGGAGGCATGGCCTAACAGCGTTCGAGACAGGGGAGGGGAGAATTGGAAATACGAAAAATAAAACAACAATAAAACAAACAAAAAAAAGAAATAAAGAAAAATAAGACAACGAAATAAAGATAATAATTCATTTAAAAGCTATTTTAAAAAGGTAAGTTTTAAGCAGTGCCAACCGAGTCTGCTGTCCTAACAGACTTGGGGTCTGTAGGGTAAGCACTTATTTCCTCGGCCCTGAACATTTATGGAGATGTATGGGCCTTTTAAGTCAGTGATAAAAGTGTCTTTCAAGGATAAGTGAGCTCCTGCACTCATTATTATAGTTCAATATTCAATATTTGATGACCAAACCCCCCCAAAAGCATAAAAAGGCCCCTCCCAGCCCAAAAAGGGCCCCCAAAAATAGCACAGGCCCAGTGCCCATTTCAGCCTTTGAGCACCTGCCCCTCTAAAGTCCTGTGCACGTCCCTGGAGGAGGGTGACAGGATGTCAAGGTGAGCCAGGAAGGTGGAAGGAGGGGGAGCAGACCCGGCTAGTGGGTGGGCAAAGACATTTCCCGGGAGGGCACGATGATTTTTCAACGTAACAGGTTCCCTTTCATCTGTTTCAGCTGGGACAGTGGTGCTGCCCACGGTGCTGAACTAAACAGCAGAAGGGAACTGAAAAATCGAATTTCTCTTAAGATGCAAGCCATTCTGAAGAAGGTGTGTTCACACCGAAACGTCATGATATGATTTCAGGCTGCCAATAAATTTGGAAAAACCTGGAGTGCGTGCCTGGACATTGTTTCCCTATTTTTATGCTCTCTCTTAAGAACATTGGGTCTCATTCTCCAATATTTTCCAAAGACTTCTCTTAGGGCAACCATCTTGGAACCGACTGAGACAGAATCGACGTCAAGTTCACTCTGATTCCCCAACGCGTGGGGAAGATGTCTTAAGTGGCTCAAACGATCACAGCTGTGATGCCGGCGTTGAGGAATGTCACCATTCTGAAACGTGAACGCGCGTCCCCGCCCAGGTCATTTGCATACAAACCATGCCTCCGAAGCTCCTTATAAGGCAGCCAATAGGGCAGTGTGCAAATGAAATCGCAAAAAGTCAATAGTTAGACACACCTGTCCAGCTCATTAGAATGCAACTGATGATGCAGCCGTGTGAAAATGGTGGCCGATATGCGGATGTCAACATTCACATGCACAATATACGCTTAGGAGACATGCTCAGAAGATGTTGGTTCTCTTTGCATCCACCTACATATGTGAACAGACATTATCAGTCATGACGTTTACCAAGTCATGGTACAGATCCTCTCTCACTGATGAACATCTGGCAGCTGTGCTTCACATCTCCACCTCAGACATGCAACCTGACTTTGATGGACTTGTTAAAGCTCAACAGAGACTGGATTTCTCACACTGAATGAAAAAAAAAGAACTGAAGAACACTAAAATGTAGAAATATAACAAGTGAAATGGGACACTTGATATCTTTTTTTCTTTTTTTGCACAGTTCTGAAAACATTAAATGTTTAATATAGGCATGTAAAGTAAAAAAGGCTACAAAACTGGGACACTTTTCTTTACACAGTTCAGTGACATGTCTTGTTTATTTTTGCTATAAGATGATGTGATGTCTTTAGAAAGCTAAGAAAATCCTTGTTTCAATAGTATATGAAACTCAAAATGCCCTTTGTTATTAATGTTTCACATTTTGTTCATCATTTTGGAAATAAATTCTATTTGAATAAATTATATTTTTGAAAGCTAACCTCACCTTTTAATTGCCAAATAATAACATACACTCTTACCAAGGGTCAAAACAATGCCATTTACTGCTTTTTATATAGAAATAAAATGTATATTATGCATAATTGAGTTTGGAATATTGGCCCGGCCCCCCAACATATTTTCAGTTGCTCATTCGGCCCCCTGGGAAAAATAATTGCCCACCCCTGGTCTAGGGAGAGCTGAAGTCTATCAGATGCTTCCTCCGAGACATAGGAGACAGCCAGCAGCATCTTTTCACCTGCCAGCGCGGACTCTCATTGGTGAGGTGTAACGTGTGGGAGGTCACACTACCCTCACCATCTCCCTCCCTCGCTGTGCAGGCGCCCTGACCAACCTGTAGGAGTCGCTGTTTACAACGACCAGAATACCACCCACCGGCTTCCCTCCGGCTAACTCTGCCAATTGAGCCAGTATGATGGCCGGCCAAGCCGGAGGCAACGCTGACAGCCGGATTCGATACCAGTGTCTCTCGCGTTGGTGATTAGCGCTTAGTCCGCTGCGCCACCCAGCCGCCCTAGGCTTATATTATTCGAATGACTTGTTTTATTAGGAGAACAGCACAGATACTGGGCTGCCCGTAGTAGTCCACCATGCAGTCCGACTCTGGCGGCCTTAATATGTGTACTGTACTTACTGTACGTATAGGGCAGAGCATATATAGTATCTACTAAATCCTAATGAAACAAGTAATTAGAATAATATAAGCCTACTGTTCATTCATTAGACACGTAGGCTATACTGTGTGCGTGTGTGTGGCGCACACAACAAGACTTATGGAATATTAATGCAGTCTATTTCCATGCGATTAGCTTTAGTTCTTATTTATTTATTTATCCACTGTCATTTGCAGTGTTGGTGTAGTAGGCTACATAGTGTATTTCAATATCTGTTTTATTTATTAATGATATATTTGAAGGAATGCAGGTTTAGCTATATCAAACAAATGTCTGTCCCATTGTACCAATCAATGGGAAATATTGCATGCTATAACCTGCCCAGTTTATTTTACAAAAACGTAGCCAATGAAACCAAACCTTTCACAGGTGCTACTTAACATTTTATGATGTATGAGTGAGTGTCAGACTTTGGGTGGAGTAACTGTAAGGTGACAGTCGCAGGTGGAGGTAATTTCTCCAGCAGCAGTGTGTGCAGCAGGGGTGGCACTGCTTGTCGTTGCTGCCTGCGCTTTCCCATTGCTCCTCACCTGAATGCTAGCCTCAGTGGTGTTATTATTAGAATCAGTGCTGATCTGGCCCGAACTGGCACATCCTCCCACGCTGCTCGTTTCCTCACGACCCAGCTGCAGCACTTTTTTAAACTCCTGATGATCCAGATTTTTGCTAACGTTCCTAAGATGGCGAGGGCATGAATCAATGACCCGCACTACTCTGCCTGTGATTGGCTAGTTCGTGCCTTCGTTGGTTGGATTGGCTAGGTTTTAGGCATAAGGCATGAGGAGTGAGATTGGTTAGGGTCAGAGTTATAGAGTAGGAATTTCAGTGTAGGCCAATCAGAGGCAGAGTAGGGCGGGTCATTCCGTCATCATCCTAGGAACAGAGCCGGGGCAGGCACAGCTGACTCAGTGGGCGGGCCCGGACCCCCAATGCCCGCCCATGCCACCGGGACTGAGAGGGAGACACAAATGGACATTCAACATACAAAGGAAAGGTGGTGGAGGTGTTAAGACAACACCTTGCTAGACACCTCTGTTCTGTGCTGAAGCTAAAGCTAAACACTTGAGAAAGAAACTTGTATTTATGTCAATACACTTTATTCTTTATCCTTGACAAGCCCGGGGGTTGATGTGTTTTCCCCAACTATCTTCCTGTGTAATTAAATGCTGTAGGTGCAGTATGTTTTAAAAGTCATAATTAAAAACAAAACGTATTTAAAGGTAATCATAGCTGAAGTTGAAACTTAATGATGCCCTTTGCTGTCCCCCAGAAGGGGATCTGCTGTCAACAACAGCTTGTCAGAGACCTCCGTTGTGTTCCGTGCAGAGCTGGAGAAAGTGGAAGGAGGAGAGGAAATGAGAAGGGGAAGGAGGAGAGGAAAGGAGAAGTGGAAGGAGAAGAGGAAAGGGGAAGAGGAAGGAGAAGAGGAAAGGAGAAGAGAAAAGGAGAAGTGGAAGGAGAAGGGGAAAGGAGAAGAGAAAAGGAGAAGAGAAAAGGAGAAGAGGAAGGAGAAGAGGAAAGGAGAAGAGGAAAGGAGAAGAGAAAAGGAGAAGAGGAAGGAGAAGAGGAAAGGAGAAGAGGAAAGGAGAAGTGGAAGGAGAAGAGGAAAGGAGAAGGGGAAGGAGAAGAGGAAAGGAGAAGTGGACGGAGAAGAGGAAAGGTTAAGTGGAAGGAGAAGAGGAAAGGAGAAGAGGAAAGAAGAAGTGGAAGGAGAAGAGCAAAGGAGAAGAGGAATGCAGAAATGATCTTAGCAAGTTTCTTTGCTGCTCGGGGCATTAACCTTTGGGAAGCGAGTGCATGTTATGTGCACGTTGCGTACATGTATCCTCTCCCTACTTGCCATTTCCCCACATGGAATGCACCCGCTTGTTTGCTTATCAACTTTTTATTCTTCTACCCAGAATTGTACCTTAAAATATTTTTCAGTGATATGTATGATATTGCTGGATCGTGAGCTTGAGTCATATTTGATCTGCAATGCCTAGTTTGATACATTCGGTGTTTCTATGTAAACACCACGTTGTTTTGCTGGTGCTCTAAGTGGTATATTACCTTTTAAAAACTGTATTGAATTCAAATGTAATCTATGTTACCTATCAAGACTAATTTCAGTTGCTTTCATATAATTTTCCTCCACGTAGAACTAAGGAAGGAAAACAAAACCTATCCAGTGTGCCAAATTAAATCATGAAAGGTATCAAATCAACAACCTTGATTTGATTGTATACAAATATCCAATAAACAGATGAAACAAATAAACAAATAGAGATGAAAATAAGAATATCATTATGTAGTACTTTTTCTAGTACTATTTCTCTTAATGTTAATGTTATGGCATTGAAGAAGAAGCTAAACTCATTTTGTCATAATCTGCGCTTTGGAGTCAGGAATTCTCTGAACAATAAACATTACCCTCTGGCACCACCTTTCGAACATTACCCTCTGGCACCACCTTGTGGTTTAGCGGGGAGTGAACTCCTCCTGTCTACTGTGACCTCAGTCCTTGTGTTGTTTTGTTTACAATGTTTAATTCCTGCCTGGCTCAAGACCTGGCTGCCTATTAGTATGTGTCCCTATTATCCCTGTTAGTCTAGTGTCTAGTCCCCCCTTGTTGTTTTGTTACTTCATGTTCCTGTCTAGTCCTATCTTCCCTGTGTTGTTATGTTACATTGTATTGGAACCTGGTATTAGTGTCTAGTTTGTTCCCTCTGTATATTCATGCTCCTGTGTGTGTTGTCCACTCTATTCCCCGGTCTGGTTTAATGTTGGTGTCACTGTTAATGTCAGCAGGTGTGTCGTGTTAGTAATCAGTGTGATTAGTCCTCCTATATATTCTGTGCTGTCCTGTTACTTCCCTGTCGGTTTGTAAACGTATCTTGTGTCGTCCGTTGTTGTCAGAACATTATTATTATCATTATACCATTGTGGTTGTGATTTCAAGCAGCACCCTTCCGTGCTCTTCACGTTTAAACCCTTTGTTGTATTCATTATCTGCCAGCTTAGGCTGTGGTACGTTTGTTGTTTTGTTGTTGTAGTTTTACTGTAAAGAGCAAAGTAAAGCCTCTTCTCAACTACACCCCGCTTGTGTCCTGCCTCTCTCTCATTCCTGTATTGCGCCTGGGTCCACACCACCAACAACGAGATTCTTACACATTTGGTAAAAAAAGAAAATATTATCCCTCTGCTAATTTAAAAGCTATTTTCTAATTCTAATTCGAATTGAATAATCAAATTTAAATAAAATCGAATCAAATTTATTTGTAAGGCCCGACAACACATGGTAATGTCCCCATGGACCGGACACGTCTTCTTTAAACAAGTCAAGA
>NC_140180.1:103608711-103628711 GCF_963971535.1 Notolepis coatsorum
CCTGCAGACCTGGGAGAGACCAGACATCTGCAGACCTGGGAGAGACCATAGACACCTGCAGACCTGGGAGAGACCATAGACACCTGCAGACCTGGGAGAGACCAGACACCTGCAGACCTGGGAGAGACCAGACACCTGCAGACCTGGGAGAGACCAGACACCTGCAGACCTGGGAGAGACCAGACACCTGCAGACCTGGGAGAGACCAGACACCTGCAGACCTGGGAGAGACCAAACATCTGCAGACCTGTGAGAGACCATAGACACCTGCAGACCTGGGAGAGACCAGACACCTGCTCAGTCTCATATGTACCAGACTGACGAGCTAAGTGATGCTTCACAGTGTCATGAACACTGTTTATATGTCCCCCTGTTGAGACTAATGAGCGATCGGAGCTCCCCGGTGGCGCACCACATTAAGACACATACTGCGCCACCGCAACGTCCTGTGTTCGAATCCGGCCTAGGACATGTGTTGCATGTCCTCCCCCATCTCTTCACCCAATGTCCTGTCTCTGACTGTCCACAATAAAAAGCAGAAATGCCCTAAAATTAGGGATGTTCGATATTGGCTTTGTTACCGATATCCGATATACCGATATTGTCCAACTCTTAATTTCCGATACCGATATCAACCAATACCGATATATGCGGGGTTTCCCCCCCCCCCCCCCAAAAACTGAACAGTTTCAAGTAATTAACATTACATATCTCATGGAATTAACACAACATTATGCATACTTTTGACAATAAATAAAATAAGAATTTGTCTTACTTGCTTGCCTGGGTAAATAAAGGTTAAATAAATGTAAAAAATAAAAAAAGAATAAAACATTTTGAAAACTGATATCGATCATTTTCGATTACATTTTAATGCCGATATCGGCTGATAATATCGGTAGGCCGATAATATCGGACATCCCTACCTAAAATACTAATCCCTACCTAAAGACTAATGAGCCAAGCGCTAGTTTCAAGGTCTAGCATATAAAGACCACTAATGTTTACAAAATGTTCATGTGCACTCTGTATGAAAAGTTACTTAAGATCTTAACTAAAACTTGAACTCCTATCTTCTTTCAAGTAGGGCTGTCTTCTCTTAGTTGGTTGGTCGACTAATCAGTTGAGACCTTAGATAATTAGGCCTATGACTCAATAGGTAAAATGAGTCAGTCTATTTGTTTCATTACAGAGAAATGAAGATCACGATAATATTCATAATTCATTTCTGCCTTTTATAACTATTATATAACACTGGATTTAAAGAGCTTCTGCATGGCTGTATTCATCTGAAAATAGCTAGATGGAACATACAATTCTGCAAATGTGTTAATTAAATCAACTGGTTAGTTAGTTATTTAGTCAAAGACAGCCCTACCTTCCATTCAATACTCTAGGTTTATCTCTTCTTTAAAATTATTTATATTTATATTTGTGGATAGTAACAATGAAGCCCTTTACTGTTTCCATGTGGAATGTTCAGGGTCTTAATTGTTCACTGTTGGGATGTAAGCGTGAACCTCCTGAATTGAGAGAAAACACCAAAGACATCCTCATCCTCCAAGAGACCTGCTGTAGATCAAAGACACCATCCTGTCACAAGCCAGACTCCCTGCTGTTAAAAGAGAGGGGGATTCAGGAGGGATTATTATCCGCTACAAAGAAGACATGTCAAATTACATTACCCCTATAAAATAGGAACGCTCACACATATATGGCTTAAAATAAAACAAGGCATATTCCTATGTGCTGTCTATACTCCCCCCTAGTGACTCACCGTACTACGATGAAGATATCCTCCACATTCTCCAGGAGCAGATTCTGCAGCTTCCAGGCCCAGGGAAGTGTGCTAATCTGTGGGGACTTGAATGCACGCACTGGCGCTTGGACCGACTACAGTACAGAGCCTGGTAACATGCATATTATTCTGACAAAACTTCCCACAAAACCTAACTAACCTTCTATGTTTCCAACTCCAACCCCCCAGGTTAACAAGAAAGGCAGAGACCTCATGCAGCTCCGTCAAAGGCTGGGTCTCTACACCGTCAACGCTAAGTCCCCTAATGCATAGGGCACATTTAGCATAAAACGCCTGACGATTCCATACCCAAAGTAATTTGTGATTTATTATTTAACCACGTATAGCACATGCATGAGTCTGGTCTCATTTGAAAGGAAACATTCAGAACTTTCTTCCACATCAGGAGTGCTACTGTAATAGAGTTACGGAGGTTTGAACAGACTGAAATAAAAGTTGTGTTTACTCACAAACAAATGACAATTAAGACAATCCAAAAAGAAACCTAAGAATCCCAAGGATGACAATCCAATCAAAAACACAGAGATCCTGGCGGCTGGGTGGCGCAGCGGGCAAGGCGCTCGCCACTAACGCAGGAGATACTGGTATCGAGCCCAGCTCTCTGCGTTGCTTCCGGCTTGGCCGACCATCGTACTAACACAATGGCAGTGTTAGAGGGTGGGAAAGCCGGTGGGTGGGTCCGGGTCGTTGTAAACAGCGACTCCTACAGTTCGGTCGGGGCGCCTGCTCAGCAAGGAAAGAATCTAAGGGAGGTAGTGTGATCCTTCCACACGTTACACTCTCTCAGTGAGAGTCCGCGCTGCCAGGTGAAAAGAAGCGGTTGATTGGCTACACATGTGTCGGAAGAAGCATGTGATAGCCTCCACTCTCCCAGACCGACTGTAGGGGGTAAGGATAAGGATAAGGATATCTTTTATTGATCCCTCACGGGGAAATTCCAGTGACATACACATACAGCACATCGTCTCATTAAACAATCATCATATCACAATCATTACATTTTTACAGTAACAACGGCACAACATAAATTCAAACAGGCATGTACATTTGTTGACACATGTCAACTACAGTATGTCTGAGACACCGTATGCGATTGTCTGCTGCAGCAACACCGGGGTGTCGTTGCGCCAGGCGGGAGGGAGGGAGGGAGGGAAAGAGTTGTCCTGAATCACCGTTGCAACACAGGAAGGGGTGGGACATGACTCTGACTACAATGCCGTCAGCTGGGTGGTGGGACTTGGTGATGAGGCAGTCTTATTGGCTCCCCCCCTCCAGCACGCATACTCATTAGCTGCCGTCACCAACACCTGGGATAGGCGCAGCACATACACATGGGAGGGGGGATGGGGGAGGGGGAGGGGGTGTGGGCCGCATGCCATTCTTATCTCCAAGAGGCCCTCTGACTCCAGCAGCTCTCTGGGTCAACCTTAGAGTCGTCCAGGAATTTGTTTTGGCTGACTGACTGGCAACATTTCTCCAGCCACGTCCAATTAAATTTGATTTGAGTAGAGTGAATTATAGCTCTATTGATTTGAGTGGAGTGAGTTTTAACAACTCCGTCCAAATGACTGAATGCATTAGTCCAAGTGTCCAAGTGTCTTAGTGAGTTCATTTTGGTAGGTCCAAAAAGCTTCGATAATCCAATGTCCACGACTTCAAGTTGGTAGCCCAAATTGAAATGTCCCAAGAGGCAGAGAGTGTTAGCCTTATTCTGCTTCCTTGACGAAAATATGAAATCCACTGATTAGATCCTGTTACGACCCTGGCTCAAAGGCACGCAACCTATGTGCAAACCGACACCAAAACCTGTGTGTAACCCAAAATACTACTCTAACAATGAATTACTGGTACAAACTAAAGAACAAGAATGAGAGAACGTGACAACTCTCTGTTACCACACACTCCTCTAACCACAGACAGAGTGCATGTGTCTCAGAGACTGCACAACAGGTCAGGATACTGCAAACCGTGAACATCCAGAGTAGGATGTACCGCCTCAGGTACAGCCCCACCGTCCCTGGAACATGGCAATACATCAGTCACAAAAGCGTCTGGAACACCAACTAAAATGGCGTCACACAAAATAACATTGTCCTGATCAAAATGGCTGCCACTCATCAGACCAGGTCGCGAAGGCGGCTCCTGCTCCACAGGACACAGGTAACTAGGTTGACTATCACACCTAGTGCATGGCAGAGAATCAGTGTGGACTCGTTAATCAATGTCAGAATCATCAACTGACATACTGGGAACATCCCTGCCCACAAGTGAAACATCAGGGACAATAGAGCTACTGTGGGAAGGCTGGCAGCCTAAGTCAGGCCTTGTAGCCTCTTCAACTAGAACAGTGTCACATGAATCAACAGCATCTCTCACAGCATCCTTCCCACACTCATCCTCCAATTCGTTCGTGGCCTCAGCCACCATACAGGCTGGGAAGACCTTGAGACACTGTGCTGCCAGATCATCTCCTGCCACATGCCTATCCGGCACGCATGTCAACTCTGGTTTCACCACCGGGCCTGCCACAAAGGCACAATCAAGAGAATCATTATGCAGAGGTACATCCACAGTGTGCTTTCCAAAATTCCCAACAGGTACACTTTTCAATTCAACAAAAAATGTGTCACTAAGTGTAATGTCACAAGTCGAAGTATCAACAACATCACTTTTGTCCTTTGACATTGCCCGTGTCACAGCACACACAGGGAACCCTCCTGGATGTTTCTGTGCCAGCTCATTAGGCACCTCAGAAACCACAGGAATGGGAGTTACAACTGGAGTAGCCAACACCAGCCAAATCATTCCCTAGAATGAAGGACAAAATTAAAAACAACCACCCTGAAATAAATAGATGTGTCATACGCGCAGGAGGTCAGGTGCTAACAGGTAGGCTAACCAAACACTCAAAACAAACAAAATAAATACAACAAACAAATTCAAACAGGTGCCCCTTATAACCTGATACGACTACTTACGCTTCTACATCTAAACTGCAGTCAAAACGGCCCACCACCCTAAGAAACACTAAATCAGGCCCTACCACACTACCTGTGTTTTCTGGCCCCCTATTCTACATACCCTTAAGCTAATGCCCTGTAGACCTAACCCTCTTCAACCACACCTGCTACCAGCCAAAAGTCATATTGACCATCCACCGTCAAGTATATGGTATTGTACAAGACAAGTAGATGGTGCTAATCACTTCTCTGACTGCCCCAGGAGTATGTGGTGCACAGGAAGATAACAAACAACCAGAAAATAATGTCCCTACCTACATGTGGTGTGCACTAAACTATATATTTTAACAGCATTAAGTAGTCACATCAAATTACAAACAAATAAGGGCATACTCACCTGTTTGATGAACGGCTCAAGCCCCCACGTTACACAACATGTAACGAACACCACCCACACTATAGCACCACGACACACCATGCAAAACAAAAAAAAACACCAAACAAATTCTAGGGGTATTTCCAAATTCACTCCCGGATGAGCGCCCAACTGTTACGACCCTGGCTCAAAGGCACGCAACCTATGTGCAAACCGACACCAAAACCTGTGTGTAACCCAAAATACTACTCTAACAATGAATTACTGGTACAAACTAAAGAACAAGAATGAGAGAACGTGACAACTCTCTGTTACCACACACTCCTCTAACCACAGACAGAGTGCATGTGTCTCAGAGACTGGTTTTAACCTGCCAGCAGGTAACCAATCAGCAGCAATTAGCTAATTAGCAGCCCTCACCTGCATGCCCAGTGACACAGGAGTAATCAAGCTCATGGTACATAACAGATCCATTTAGAGTTGATTTGAGTATATTCCGACAACCGGCACGAAGCACAGAGCACAGCAGCAACAGGCTTCATGGAGGCAGTTAGGCGGCGGTGGGAACGGCCTTGAGGAGCCTAGGGAGAGGGGAGAAATGCGACTGCTCTCTGGGAAGGTCTAGGAAGGAAAGGTGCGCAATGACCAGGAAGGGGATTGGGAATTGGCATAACGACTAACATTGGGATGGGAGAAAAACTGAGGAAAAATGAGGGGGAAAAAATATCACAAAAAAAAACACAGAAATCCAGGAAATGTGGACTTGTGTCTTCTCTACCGTGACACACATGCACTCAGAATCAAAAAGTCACAACATTATTTATTCATGTAATCTGTATTTAGGTAATAACATGTAATAATGGAACACTGCAACCGTGTCTTATAAACTCAAGGTTGGTCCATCGTGCCATGATTCTAGAAGTCTATCACTGGGTTTCAGTGAGCCTCAGGATTGTGAATGCTCTCTTGAGTTGAGCATATTTGTTTGTACTACTTTTAACTGTTTTTAAATCCCTAAATGGCCCCACAGTACCCGACCGAGCTCCTGTGTCTCCACACCCCACCCAGAGCCCTAACGTCAGCCGACCAACTGCTGCTAAATGGTCCCTGGTCTAGGCTCAAAACCAGACGGGACAGAGCCTTTTCCATAGCCGCCGCTAAACTGTGGAATAGCCTCCCCTTCCACATCAGGTCAGACCCTGGAGGTCTTTAAGTCCCGGCTAAAGACTAATCTCTTCTCCCTGGAGGTCTTTAAGTCCCGGCTAAAGACTCATCTCTTCTCCCTGGATGTTTTTATGTCCCGGCTAAAGACTCATCTCTTCTCCCTGGAGGTCTTTAAGTCCCGGCTAAAGACTCATCTCTTCTCCCTGGAGGTCTTTAAGTCCCAGCTAAAGACTAATCTCTTCTCCCTGGAGGTCTTTAAGTCCCGGTTAAAGACTAATCTCTTCTCCCTGGAGGTCTTTAAGTCTCGGCTAAAGACTAATCTCTTCTCCCTGGAGGCCTTTAAGTCCTGGCTAAAGACTCATCTCTTCTCCCTGGAGGTCTTTAAGTCCTGGCTAAAGACTCATCTCTTCTCCCTGGCCTTTGACCAGAGCTGAGCTTGCCTCCTAGGTCGCTACCGTTAGTCCCTTTATGCCTTATTTTGTAATCTGCTGCACTTTTTCTTTCTTTTATCTTTCTATTTTATTTCTATCTGAACCCTTGCACTTTTTGCACTATTATGTTTAGTATATGTACTGTATATGTATTTTTTCTCTACAGTCACAACTGTTCTAAATGTGCTATATAAATAAAGTTGATTATGATTATAAATAAAGTTGATTATGATTATAAATAAAGTTTATTATGATTATTAATATAGTTGATTATGATTACAAATAAAGTTGAGTATGATTATAAAGTTGATTATGATTATAAATAAAGTTGATTATGATTATAAATAAAGTTGATTATTGCCAGCCGTATTCCTATTGTTCACAATCTACAGTAGGCTTGGATGTGTGGCACCAGCAGCATCACTAAACCACAACCTTAAGCACAGTATTTCGGACAGTGCTGGAACTTTGTCAGAGCTTTAGCCTCCATGCGTCGTTGTGGTAATGACCTTGACCGACCCAGTCATCCTGACTGACCCCAGAGGACTAGGATGAGGACAGGAATGGAGGGAAACTGACCGACAGAGTAAAGGAGGTAGCATGAGAGAGAGAGAGAGAGAGAGAGAGAGAGAGAGAGAGAGAGAGAGAGAGAGAGAGAGAGAGAGAGAGAGAGAGAGAGAGAGAGAGAGAGAGAGAGAGAGATAAGAGATAGAGAGAGATAAGAGATAGAGAGTGAGAGAGTGAGAGAGTGAGAGTGAGAGAGAGAGAGAGAGAGAGAGAGAGAGAGAGAGAGAGAGAGAGAGAGAGAGAGAGAGAGAGAGAGAGAGGGGGGGGGGGAGGCTACACAAGCTATGCTCTCCACTGGGTCTGACACTGGTCTGAAGTTAAAACGCTGATTTCCTCCAGATCTTGGTGCTACAGTAGCTAACAGCTTCCCCGTCAGTAGGCTGTTAGCTAACGTCAGTCAAACAGGTCTTGCGTGTGACAGCCCCGGTACACTACAGCTAGTTGGAAGCAAGTGTTACCGAGGCAACGGGCTGTCAGTGTATGTAAGGCTTTCATGTTGACATCAAGCTGCCAAGCCCAAGGTTTGTTTACTGGGGAAAGTTGTTAGCTAGTGCAGAGACTCAGAAAATAATTAAATACGTTCTTGTTATTGCATTGCCAATACACTGCAGGCTGAGAGAAAACACTGCAGACTGCTTCAGGTTTATTTAGAGACATCACTGTTGCTGTGTCTGAAATCCCTCAGTACCTACATAATCAGACAGAATCTACTAACCCTATTACCCTCAGTACCTACACAATCAGACAGAATCTACTAACCCTACTACCCTCAGTGCCTACATAATCAGACAGAATCTACTAACCCTATTACCCTCAGTGCCTACACAATCAGACAGAATCTACTAACCCTACTACCCTCAGTGCCTACACAATCAGACAGAATCTACTAACCCTACTACCCTCAGTGCCTACACAATCAGACAGAATCTACTAACCCTATTACCCTCAGTGCCTACACAATCAGACAGAATCTACTAACCCTATTACCCTCAGTACCTACACAATCAGACAGAATCTACTAACCCTACTACCCTCAGTGCCTACACAATCAGACAGAATCTACTAACCCTACTACCCTCAGTGCCTACACAATCAGACAGAAGCTACTTAAGCATTACATCACGCGCAGGAGTGGGTTGTGACAATTAGACCATGCCTAGGGGTGGTCGTTAGACCCCCCTAGGCATAGTCTAATTGTCACAACCCACGACTGCGCGTGGTGTAATGGCTTTTATACAACTGGCACATTCATCCAACCTTATTGCTATACAATAAACACACATTAATTGAAGATTTATTGAAAAAACCATCCGCCAGAAAAAGTAGTTCCCAAAAAAAAAAGAGAGAAGTTGCCTCCATGTGGAAGCAGCTTGGAAGTGCATCCAACTGTTCTCAGTAGGACATCCAACAAACTAACACATCTAGGGATGCTCGATATTGGCTTTTTTACCGCTACCGATATACCGATATTGTCCAACTCTTAATTTCCGATACCGATATCAACCGATATCAACCGATACCGATATATGCAGGGTTTCCCCCCCCAATTTTCTTTATAATTTCAGGTAATTAACATTACATATCTCTTGTTGTGGAATTAACACAACATTATGCATACTTTTGACAATAAATAAAATCAGAATTTTTTCTTACTTGCTTGCCTGGGTAAATAAAGGTTATAGAAATGTAAAAAAAAATTAAAAAAATTAAAAGATTTGAAAACCGATACCGATATTTTCCGATATCACATTTGAATGCCGATATCGGCCGATAATATCGGTAGGCCGATAATATCGGACATCCCTAAACACATCCAACTGTCTCTCAACTAAGACATCCAACAAACTAAGACATCCAACTGTCTTTCAACTAGGCATCCAACAAACTAAGACATCCAACTGTCTTTCACCTAGACATCCAACAAACTAAGACATCCAACTGTCTTTCAACTAGACATCCAGCAAACTAACACATCCAACTTTTCTTTAGTTTTTAACCTACTTTATATAGAACTTCATTCTTAGATGCTTCTATAGAAAGTAGGTAAAACAAATTAAAAAAAAGTTTTCTTTGCACTATAGGGGGGGGGGTTCTTTGCCCTATATAGGGGGGGAATTTTTTTTCTTTTTAACCTACTTTCTATAGAAGCAGCTGGGAGGTGCGCTGTTTTAAGTGAGCGTGGGTTATTGAATTGATTGATTGATTGATTGATTGCTAATTTTATTACTGTCCGCCTTGTTTCCAACTGGTTAAGTTTAGGCCCTCTTTCGAAGTTGGTTAAGGTTAGAGTTTGGAATCAGGGCTGGTGGTCTATCGCCCTGCTCTAAAGATAAACTCTAACCTTAACCAACTTCGAAAGAGGGCCTAAACTTAACCAGTTGGAAACAAGGCGGACAGTAATAAAATTAGCTGTTTCCAACTGGTTAAGTTTAGGCCCTCTTTCGAAGTTGGTCAAGGTTAGAGTTTGGAATCAGGGCTGGTGGTCTATCGCCCTGCTCTAAAGACAAACTCTAACCTTAACCAACTTCGAAAGAGGGCCTAAACTTAACCAGTTGGAAACCAGGCGGACAGTAATAAAATTAGCTGTTTCCAACTGGTTAAGTTTAGGCCCTCTTTCGAAGTTGGTTAAGGTTAGAGTTTGGAATCAGGGCTGGTGGTCTATCGCCCTGCTCTAAAGACAAACTCTAACCTTAACCAACTTCGAAAGAGGGCCTAAACTTAACCAGTTGGAAACAAGGCGCCTTCTATAGAAAGTAGGTAAAAGAAAAAAAAATTGCAATTAATGAATCAATCAATCAGTTCGCGCAATTTTTATTTTGTTCCACAATGACTCATGACCCATCAATTACATCATCCAACATTGTTTAAGCAACTAAGACATTCGCTGTGAAAGAATCGTTTTTCATTTAGTCTTTATGACCCTATCACCATATCCTTTCGTAACGTTTACTGTCCGCCATCTTGCTTGCATTTCTAAAAACTCGCAAGGCGGAGTGATAGTAATTCGGTTATGGGCGGGTCCTGGGACCAAGAGCGTGGGGTTATTACAAATACCCACGTGTAACTTGACTGTTTCAGCCAATCAGAATCGAGAAATTTGCATGTCGTTGTATAATAACCCTATTACCCACACTCTATGCTTTTCGAACCTACTGTTCGAAAGAAATCAGCTCCTACTGTGCAGTAGGGAAGTTGTGTTATGAAAGGCACATTGTTCGCATGGGGATTTAATTGGTCCTATCCATGATTGTTTTGGTTGTAGATTGAGTCAGTGAAATCACATAATATTGTATTGTAATTTTTGGGAGTAAAGTATGATTCCACTTCCTTTTTTGTGATAATCTTTTATTTATTTTTAAGATATGAATCCACTTCCTGAAAGTAATCATGCTAAGCAGTAAGCATACTCAAAAAATCCAGGAAGACAGCAGACATTCAACCTTTTTAACATTACTGAAGGGTTACCTGCTATGGTATGCCTACTCAACCATCATCAAGTAGAATACTGAACCTCCATATTGAAAATACTGCTTCAAGACAGCGTAGCTGGTGAAACTCAAGTGCAGAGAGGACACAGGAAGCTGCTTCAAGACAGTAAAGATACAATGTTTTTTCAGTCACAGGTTCAGTTGGCAAAAAGTACAAGGTATCAAGCCACCGACTCCGTTGGCAAAAGTACAACGATAAGTAGTCGCAGATTAAGGCGCTGGAGAACGGTATCGGAAATGTACTTTGTAACTTAGAAACAACATAGTCAGCACTGGTCTAGCGAGCAGAGAGCTACCTCTGGGGTAGTAGAGCGCTTCCTCTGGGGTACAGTAGTAGAGAGCTACCTCTGAGAGCACAGATTAAGCACATCACGGAGGAACCTAAGTACTACACCAAGGTGGGCAAAGCGAAACTAATAGACAATTAGGAGATAAGACTTAGCTGTCCGCCGGAGAAGCCCCGTTCTGTGAACAGCTGAGAACCTCTGGTGGATCCTGGGGAGACACAAAGAGAGAAAGAGATGTTAGCGACAACTCTATTGCAGAGTTGTTTACACACACACCTGCAACTGTCACCCAGCCTTTTAACTGTAAATTGTCTGTTCTGCTTCATGTATTATACCTTGTAATTTTATTTTGGTGTTTGTTGGTGTGTGTTTGAATTATTTCCCTTACCTCTGTGATGTATGTATCGTCTGTCTCTTTTCTATTTTATTAAATGTTTTGTCCCCTTTCCCTGTTACCCTTCGAGAGGCCCCTTTGTCCTCTTGCCAGGCCGTCATGGTAAATATGAATTTGTGCTTAATTGACCTGCCGGGATAAATAAAGGTTAAATAAAATAAATAAATAAAATAGTGATATTAGTGATGTTAGTGATGTTAGTGATATTAGTGATGTCACTGATGTTGGTGATGTTGGTGATGTTAGTGATATTAGTGATGTTAGTGATGTTACTGATGTAGTTGATGTTGTTGATGTTACTGATGTTGTTGATGTTGTTGATGTTACTGATGTTGGTGATATTAGTGATGTTAGAGAGAGTTTAGTGACTCACACTCACCCGTCTTATTTCATAATACAACGTTTCCGAATGGACGTTTGGATTAAACCAAGTGTATGCAGTGATGCTGATGCTTTCCCAGCGGAACACAAGTTACTTAACGTTACACGGGAAAGTTCTGTCATGCACGTTAATTAAGCTATGCAGAGCGCAGCCCTTAGCGTTAGCTTGCTAACGTTAAGATAGTAGCAGTCGTCGGCCAACAAAGATGTTGTTTCAACAAATGGATTCACAAAATGAATTATCATCCAAACGTTATTGAAGCCTCCCATGACCAGTACATAGTCAGTACTGTTAATAACCGCAGCAACTCTACCAGAAAAAGTATATAAGTATAAAAAAAACGATGGTTCGAACGTCCATTCGAAAAACCCTGGTGAATGTTTGAATCCCTATGTGTGTGTGTGTGTGTGTGTGAGCGCATGTGTGTGTGTGTGTGTGCGTGTGTGTGCGTGTGTGTGTGTGTGTGTGTGTGTGTGTGTGTGTGTGTGTGTGTGTGTGTGTGTGTGTGTGTGTGTGTGTGTGTGTGTGCGTGCGTGCGTGCGTGTGTGTGTGTGTGTGTGTGTGTGTGTGCGTGCGTGCGTGCGTGCGTGCGTGCGTGCGTGCGTGCGTGCGTGCGTGCGTGCGTGCGTGTGTGTGTGTGTGTGTGTCAAACACACACACACACACACACACACACACACACAGGCAAGGACAGTTCTGGCCTGAGACCTAACATTAAAGTCCTCTGCTCTGTGGGGTATCATACTGAGCCGTCCAAACTACTGTCCTGTTTGTATTCAGAGTACAACGTCAACTCTAACCTTTGACCTTATGTTTGCTCCTCTCTCCCTGTCTTCTCTAACCCTCTCTGTGAAAAATAGAAAGTCACTTTAAAGGAAGGAGGTACTAATAGTATAGTTTAGACACATTAAGATTTAACATTGTAAATTGTATATGGTATAGTAGTGTTGTATATAGGAACCAGTTCCTCAGGAACTCAGCATGTATTTTCTTTTACTATGTATATCTTGTGTCTTACCTATTTTATTTGTTCTATGTTTATTTTTTCCTATGCCTATTTTATTATTGTATTTTGCAGAATCAATGCAACCTGCATTTCACTGTATGCCCTGGTATGTATATGTGACAAAGAAACCTCTTGATTCTTGATTCTTGATTCTCTGTTTTTCTCTTTTTACCTGTCTGAATAGCTCTTTCTCTATCTCCCTCCTCTCTTTTTCTCTTTCTTTCTTTCCATCTGCTCTCTCTCTCTCTCTCTCTCTCTCTCTCTCTCTCTCTCTCTCTCTCTCTATCCCTCTCTCCTCGCTCCCTCGTTCTGTTTTTCAATCTGTTTTTATTCATCTGTCCGTGTTTAGATTGGACGTTTTCCACGTCTGTTTTGATTGGTGTGTGGTTTTAATATGCAGCTGTTATATAGCGGGTTGCATTCGCGACAATACAGGCGTTTTTATAATTCGTTCTCTCTTTTGTCTCTCGCTCTCTCTTGTGGTTTCTGTGTCTCCTGTGTTTCTCATTATCTCTCTCCATCTCTCTCTCCATCCCATTCTCCCTCTGTCTCTCCCTCTTTCTATCCATCGCCCTCTTTTCTCTTTCTCTCAGATTTTCGATTTAAATGCAAATACTTGTCACTGACAACACACATACAGTGTTGTCTGTTCCTACTGGTCCCTGGTTTTGTTCACAGCAGAGCATTGTTCTCTCCGTACTGAGTGTTTACAGATCCACGTATGAAGAGGCCGACCTGTAACCAAAAGATCGCTGATTCGATCCCCAGCGTCGACAGGGCGGTGTGAGCTGGGGATGGCTAGTATTACATCTAGTACGGTGCCCACCATCTCTGCCCAAGTGCCCTTGAGTGAGGTACTTAACCCTAAAACTGCTGATTCTATCTAAGTCAACCCCATGTACAAATATATATATATAACTAAGTCTAGCTAATAGTCCATACTGAGTCTTAGTCTACCCTGGTATAAGTAAACAGATCGGGCAGATTATCAATCAATATCAAATATGCATATAGATTCAGGATTCAAGTTTATTTATGACACATCCCTGTCCTGTTTACAGTAAAGAGGAGTGAGAGTCTTAGTTTCTTGGCTCCTCAGCCAACATTGTAAACATAGCAATAACAAAAGAAAAGCATGTATTTAAGTGTAGTGTGCAAATCTGTGCAGATCAGTATTGTGTGTAAATCAGTAGCAGGGACAGCGAAAGAAATAGCACTGGTTTTGGTTTTGTTAAATCAGATGTGAGTCTGTGGCTGAATGTGCTCCTTGTCTGAGCTAGCTCCTCATGGAGGGGATCTCCAGGTCTTTCACCTCATCCTCTCTGCAACCATCTTTAGAATGAATCTTGAGTGGTTTTAGTTTTCCGATGCGCCCCTGGGAACACCGCCGGCTAAAAACAACAGCTCCCGGGATCAATAACCAATCAGATGTATTAGGGACACAATGTGCAAAGCCACCTGCTGATCAGAGACTGGGAAATATTTTTGATCAAATGTATTTTAATTCAGCAGCTCCAGGTGCTTCTGTGAGTCTGGACATCCTGTGTTGCGCTGCATGGGCTTGAGAAGTGATGCAGATCTGGTTCTATTTCTGCTGGGCAGGTGAACTTACTCATGCTACTCATTTCTCCGAAGTTGCAACTGCAGCTTTAATCACATAGCATGATAGGCTGTACTTAATTGGGATTAACGCAATAAAGAAAATACGTAGCAAAATGCATCTGTATTATTTTACTCTTTTTATTAGTGTCTATTTAAAACTGCCATAGAATCAAACCATAAACAAGGTGGCCTATTGGGATGTTAGATCCTAATGTGAAAACCAATGTGGCTGATTGAGCTGGGTCTGAGCTCCGCTCTGAGCGCCTGGATACTGGACTTTCTGAGTGAAAGGCCTCAGACGGTCAGGGTGGGGGTCAAGACTCCAACACCATCACCTGAGTATCGGGTCCCCCCAGGGCTGTGTTCTGAGCCCCTGCTGTATTCACTATACACACATGACTGTGTGGCCAAGTTCAGCTCCAACTCCATAGTGAAGTTTGCGGACGACACAGTGGTGGTGGGGCTGATCTCTGACAACGACGAGAAGGCCTACCGGGAGGAGGTTGATGCACTGGCACGCTGGTGTCAGGACAACAGCCTGCTCCTGAACATTGGTAAAACCAAGGAGCTGATCGTGGATTATAGGAGAACACAGCAGGGGACACACACACCACTGAGGATAAACAGGGCTACCGTGGACAGGGTGAGCAGCTTTAAGTACCTGGGGGTCCACATCTCAGAGACCTGACATGGACAACACACATAGACACAGTAGTAAAGAAGGTGAAGCAGCGCCTCTACCACCTGAGACAGATAAGGAAGTTCAGAGTATCGGGGAAGATACTTCAGTCCTTCTACTCCGGAGCTGTAGAGAGCATCTTGACTGGAAACATCACTGCCTGGTATGGAAACAGCAAGGCACAGGACAAGAAGGCCCTACAGAGAGTGGTGTGCGCTCAGCTGAGCGTACTACGGGTATTGCACTACCACCCCTGCAGGTCTTATATAACAAGAGGTGCAAATCCAGAGCCTGCAGAATAATGAAAGACCCCACCACCCCAACAACAGCCTGTTCAAGCTGCTGCGGTCAAATAAACAAATAAAACTCTTGACTCTTGACTTGACTTGATTGTATATGTCTGCACTTTTTGTTTGTATATGTCTGTGCTCATTTTGTGCCTGTCTTTTTTCGGCTGTGAAGCACTTTTAGCTGCAATTCTTGTAGGAAAGGTGCTCTACAAATAAAGTTTATTATTATTATTATTATTATTATTATTATTATTATTATTATTATTATTATTATTATTATTATTTATTATTATTATTATTATTATTATTATTAGTATTAGTATTATTATTATTATTATTATTATTATTTATTATTATTATTATTATTTTATTATTATTATTATTATTATTATTAGTATTATTATTATTATTATTATTATTATTATTATTATTATTATTATTATTATTATTATTATTATTATTATTATTATTATTATTATTATTATTATTATTATTAATTATTATTATTATTATTATTATTATTATTATATTTTATTATTATTATTATTATTATTATTATTATTATATTATTATTATTATTATTATTATTATTATTATTATTATTATTATTATTATTATTATTATTATTATTATTATTATATTATTATTATTATTATTATTATTATTATTATTATTATTATATTATTACTATAGTAGAAAAATGCATGAAGAAATGGTTAGGAGTAATCATAAGTACAGGCGTCTTCAATAACGTTGAATGGTGATCAATTTTGTGATTCGATTTGTTTTCTGAATTCACGTTAACAATGTCTTTGTGGGGGCGGCTGGGTGGCGCAGCGGACATTGCGCTCGTCACCAACGCACGAGACACCTGTATCGAATCCGGCTGTCTGCGTTGCCTCCGGCTTGGGCCGGCCGTCATACTAACTCAATTGGCAGAGTTAGCGGGTGGGAAGTCGATGGATGGTAATCTGGACGTTGTAAACAGTGACTCCTACAGGTCGGTTGGGGCGCCTGCACAGCAGAGACAGGAAATGGCGGGGGCAGTGTGAGCCTCCTACACGTTACTCCTCGCCAAATGAGAGTCCGCGCTGGCAGGTGAAAAGATGCAACTGGCTGCCTACACATGTATCGGAGGGGACATGCGATGGGCTTCTATCCTCCCTACAACCGGCAGTGGGGGGCACATGCGAGCAACGTTCAAGACAGGGGAGGGGAGAATTGCCACGGCTAATTGGGATGGGAGGAAAAATAGAAAAAGAGGAGAAAAAGTGGATAAAAAGCTCCTTCGGATTAACTACACTGCTGGCTAGCAAGCATAACGTAGCTTGAGCTGTGTAACGTTACTTCATGTCATAATCACAGCACGGGCATACTTCACTCCCCCTCCTTTTCCCCTCACGTTCTCCACACGCTCCTCTTCCTCCCCCTCTCCATCCACTACACACTCCTCCTCATCCTCTCCTTCTCCATCCACCCCCCCATTTACCCTTATACGCCCAGCATCATTTAACTTCACGCCACTAGCCCAGCTGCACTCCATCCCCCTAATTCACACGCAGTCAGGCACCTCACTCTTCACAGCTGCACCCTATCCTCTCCTGATGAGGTGCCTACTTCTACCCCTCGACGCTGACCAGAAGTCGTTGTGGTATTAAATACCACTACCCAGGTACGACGTCTCTACCTAAAGCTCTGCTGGAATTTACCCTTTGTATTGCCTACTCTAACCTGTTCTCTCCTGTGCCCCAAGGACCGCCGTCCCTGCCTGGACGCCTCCTGTCCCCGAAGAGGAACACTTGCTCACCCGCTGCAGCGCAGCAGCTCCCAAGACAAAGACAAGGACCAATTGCTCGTTCGCTGCCGGCACGGCAGCCACAAGACAGAACATAACCCCGTTCTATTCCCCCCAATTCCTGTGTTGCTCATTTCATTAAAACCCCTTGAAAACGCTCCCATTCTCCTCTCATGTGTATTCAGCAATTGGGCTGTGTTCCAGACCACAATCTCACACTTCATACATCACTGCATTGTTTATACAACAGTTCGAAAACTACAGTATGTACAGTTTAATGAAATAAGACATTCAGGGGATGTCTGGTCACTGATTCTTATTTATAGACCTGTTTTCTGTCCATGTCAGACTCAGTGTGCGCGCGCATCAAGGAGGCAAAAGGGGCCGCAGAATACAATATATTTGCATTTGTTAGCCATGCTAGCGATCAAAAAATCAATCCAGGCCAAAGCTAGATGTGTAAAAGGTGAAAGACTCACACTCACAGCCATGCTGATTTGGCAAATGACATCCAGCCGTTTTCGTTTGAAACAACTTTTATTCAGGGGAGTGTCATGGTTTCTCCACAGAGCCCCGTCGTACTTAGTCACGTGACTCAGTTGGTATTGATGATTGGCTCGAACATGGTATGTTTGTATACAGCGAACAGGTCTATTGCATGTTCCAAGTGATCCAGGAATATAAACACACCAGCCACTGCGGCGGCCTGCCGAAGATATCGGATGCGGTTGGGGTCACAAGTGTTGAGGTTTTTCAAATTAATCAAGAAAGTGTACTTGTTCATTTTGACAGCCTTAATATTTAGGCTGTCAAATGGCTTCCCTTCCTATTCGCTTTCTCGGTTTCCCTCCTCTCCCTTAAACAGTGGCTCAGGAGGTAGAGCGGTGTGTCGAGCAAGACAGTTAAACCCCTAACTGCTCCTGATAAAGTGCTATATGAAGTCCTATATAAAGTGCTTTATAAAGTGCTATATAAAGTACTATATAAGTGCTATATAAAGTGCTATATGAAGTCCTATATAAAGTGCTATATAAAGTACTATATAAGTGCTATATAAAGTGCTATATAAAGTGCTATATAAAGTGCTATATGAAGTCCTATATAAAGTGCTATATAAAGTGCTATATAAAGTACTATATAAGTGCTATATAAAGTGCTACTGTATATAAAGTGCTATATAAAGTTAAAATACAACCCCTCAGTTAAAATGGTTGCACACTTGACCATCTCTCAACCATGATTTTAAGTTAGTTTTAAATGAGATGTAACTTTGATACTCCCTGAGCCGTGTTGGCAGACTGTTCCAGGTGTGGGCTGCTCTCACGGAAAGGCTGTCTGACTAAAAGCAGACCTCCTGTTTGGGACTACAGACCTGGTATATCTATCAGCAGATGCTTTCTGTTTTATGAAAGTACAGAGGGGGGAGGAGCCAAGCCATGTAGGATTTTATAGGTAAGGCAGGCATCTTTGAATTTGACAAGATTGTCCCAGCTCAGTAGGTTCTGGTTGCTATGCTATAACAATGGTGGTGGCTGTTTGTTTTCCTGTCCAGAACTTTCACAGCCTGATGGATATAGATATAAAGTTAATATAAAGTGCTAAATAAAGTGCTATATAAAGTGCTATATAAAGTGCTATATAAAGTTATATATAACGTTATATATAAAGTGCTATATAAAGTTTTATATAAAGTGCTATATAAAGTTATATATAAAGTGATATATAAAGTGATATATAAAGTATATATAAAGTGCTATATACGTTATATATATATAAAGTTGTATATAAAGTGTTATATAAAGTGCTATATAAAGTGTTATATAAAGTTATATATAAAGTGCTATATAAAGTTATATATATAATAAAGTGCTATATAAAGTGCTATATAAAGTTATATAAAGTGCTATATAAAGTGCTATATAAAGTTTATATATAAAAGTGCTATATAAAGTTATATATAAAGTGCTATATAAAGTGCTATATAAAGTTATATATATATATAAAGTGATAATAAAGTGCTATATAAAGTTATATATAAAGTGCTATATAAAGTGCTATATAAAGTTATATATAAAAGTGATATATAAAGTTATATATAAAGTGCTATATAAAGTTATATATAAAGTGCTATATAAGTTATATATAAGTGCTATATAAAGTGCTATATAAAGTGCTATATAAAGTTATATATAAAGTGCTATATAAAGTGCTATATAAAGCTATATATAAAGTTATATATAAATTGCTATATAAAGTTATATATATATAAAGTGCTATATAAAGTGCTATATAAAGTTATATATATAAAGTGCTATATAAAGTTATATATAAAGTGCTATATAAAGTGTTATATAAAGTATATATATATATATATATAAAGTGCTATATAAAGTGCTATATAAAGTGATATAAGTGCAGTACTATCCATTCACCATCTTACCGTTTCCTTATCAACTCAATTTCCTTTGTAAAATGAATAAACTCTTTCCTGTCCCCACGAGTCCCTTATCAGACACACAGCTTGAAACCATGAAAACATCACCGTCAGCTGTTTTACTGCCCTCCTTTTAAGTGCATTTAAATCCTTGTAGAAAGATGACTACTCTTTTCTCTCCAGTGGTTTTATTGTATAAGTAGCTTTCAGTGGATACAGTAGTTTCGGGGGAATTATCTGCATACGGTACGAGGTGGAATTAGAACATGTTGTTGTTGTTGTTGTTGTTGTTGTTGTTGTTGTTGTTGTTGTTGTTGTTGTTGTTG
>NC_140180.1:103633711-103636191 GCF_963971535.1 Notolepis coatsorum
GGAACATTTGCGGTAGCCTATTGTACCACTCCTGGGGTGTGGATGGAGCACTTTTGTAACTGGCCTTTGGCTATTTACATTTACTGTCATACAACACTTTATTAACTGTGATATAAGCCCTTATTGGTAAACAACCTGTTTATATCTATTCACTGTTAGATTGTAATATTGGAACCTATGCAACTCGATCGAATGACTGGATGGTTCTTAGGGTCCCTCAAGTTTGTTCTGATCGAGGAAGTCAGCTTTTTCCTTTGATGCCTCTAACTCATGGAATGTCCTTCAAATCTCTCTGAAATTGGAGGTTCTCCCTTCCCTTGATATGTTTAACGTATGACTGTTTAGCTGATATTTTTTAATTATTTTTATTTTTACTCTGGTGTTTTATTTTCTGTGAATCTTGCTAGTTTACATGTTGTACAATCGTCGTTTCTGTAAATGAGGGAAACCTCAGAAGCTTACGATTTTAAATAAAGGTTGAAATGAAATTAAATTAAATATCAACCCAACAGTTCCACCTCTACTGACTTGCACACAACACTACTGACTTGCACACACTATTAATCTGCACAGATTTCTTTGGTTATTGCTATTTTTGATCATATTTGAATCACTGTTTTTATTGCTTCTTTGTACTACTTGTGTTGATGCTAGGCAGAGGAGCCAGGACGCTAAGAATTTCACTCCTCTAGGAAGGATAGGGATGTGAATAAGGAACTTGAAACTCTCTTTCTCTGAATGTCTCTCCCATGTTCCTTCTCCTGGTCTCACCCGCTCCTGCAACTTTCTCCAGCTCCCTCTCCTCTCTCTCGTTTTCTTTCCCTCCATCCATCCTCCTCTCTCCCTCCCTCCTTCTCTATCTCTCCTCCATCCATCCCTCTCTCCCTACCAACTTCTCTCTCCCCCTCCATCCATCCATCTATACATACCAACTTCTCTCACCTTGTCCATATATCCCTCTCTCTCCCTTACCTCCTTCTCTCTCTCCCTCCATCCATCCTCTCTCCCTACCTCCTTCTCTCTCCCCCTCCATCCATCCCTCTATCCATACCAAGTTCTCTCCTTGTCCATATATCCCTCTCTTCCTACCTCCTTCTCTCTCTCCTCCCTTCATCCCTCTCCCCCTCCCTCCATCTATCTCTCCCTCCCTCCATCCCTTCCCCATCCCTCCCTCTCTCTCCCTCCCTCCATCCCTCTCCCCCTCCCTCCATCCATCCCTCCCTCTATCCTTCTCTCTCTCCCTCCCTCCATGCCTCTCCCTCTCCCTACATCTCTCCATCCCTCCCTCCATCTCTCCTCCCTCCCTCCGTCCTCTTTCATCTATCCGCTCCTTGTCCACCCCTTCTCTCTCCCTCCCTCCATTCCTCTTTCATTCATTCCTCTCCTTTGTCTGACACTAATTTGGATGAATAATAATAACAGCATTAATAAATAACCAGCTGTGTGTATATGTGTGCGTATGTGTGATTGTGTGTGGGCGCACGCTTAGGTTTCCTGCAAAGCACACAGGAATCAGTAAGGTCTTACCTGTCATCTCATCTGCTGCTATGAGAAACACACACACACACACACACACACACACACACACACACACACACACACACACACACACACACACACACACACACACACACACACACACACAGACACTCACACACACACACACAGTGAGTTCATAGCTGGGTCAGATTGTTGCTAGGGAAGCCATCACATTTTCGCATCATGGGACTTTGTTGCTGCTGTGCGTGTGTGCTTACACCTGTGTGTGTCACTAATATGTGTGTGTGGTGTGTGTGTACACAACAAGCTGTGCAGTTATCAAAAGATAGTGCACGGCACGGGGGGGGGGGGGGGATTACCCCATGAGGCGAAGTGCCTTCTTTTTCAGAGTGGCTTATCTCATGGCCATTTGCCAAAGACAAAGGATATGTGTCTTTTTAGTTTGAAATATGATATCTATGCTTATATATCTATGCTTATATATTTATGCTTATATATTTATGTGCTCTACATACTATATGCGCCTGCTACTTCCTCTGTGCCACCTTAGCTACTGTTGGACAACCACCGCTTGACTGATGCCAGTGACAAAGAACCAGAAAGCTAACTGTGAGCGATCTGTGGTGCTGAATGTCCCTCTGGATCAATAAAGTACTTCTATTCTATTCTATCTATTTCTACGGTTAACAGAAATTGTTTGCCAGACGTCTCATTGTCCCCCAAATCAATACAAAAACGTCTGTGTGAAATAATGCATGAAGCCTCGAGTCCAGTCATGAGCCCATCGAGTCTCGTCTCCCCTGTTCTCCTGCCGTTCCTTTCTCAGTGAGATAACGATGTGTCCCGGGGATAATGACGGCGTAAAAGCCTCCAGCGGTGTGTTTCTGACAGGCCTTGTCTCTCTGCCAACGCATCAGCTTATAAGCGCTGCTTCACGCCGTGCTTTGATGCGGTAATAATATGCCAATTGTATCGTTAAT
>NC_140180.1:103636391-103663891 GCF_963971535.1 Notolepis coatsorum
AGGGGATTACACCGTCAATCAAAACATAAGCCTCCCGCCCACACGCGTTGCAACAACTTCTACGGATCACTTCAGAAATGTGTGTGTGTGTGTGTGTGCATGTGTGCATGTGTGTATTCCTCCTGTCAGTCATGAATGTCAGTAACAGCCATAGGCCTGTACTTTGCTCACTGACATTTTGACAGAGAGGAAGAGGAGGAGGAAGATCAACAGAACAAGACAAATGCAGACAGATATTTGTCTCTGTAAGAACAGGATATGCCATCGCCCTGCAACCCACCAATGATTCGTTGCATGGGATGTTTGTGTAATTATCTTAACTATTAACTATTAATTAACTATCTTCTTCGAACATGTAACTATTGGTAACAACTTTAGAAAGAAAACGCCTAATTTCTGTACAGTGGGTAAAATATCCATTTATAAGACATTAAGATTTATTCTTGTTTCTCATTTATCCCATACTATACCTACCTCAGAGAGAGATAGAGAGAGGTGGAGAGAGAGAGAGGTGGAGAGAGAGAGAGAGAGAGAGAGAGAGAGAGAGAGAGAGAGATTACGATTGGCGCGTTTCGGAGATAACGGAGAGATGATTAACAGGAAGCAGGAGACGGCGTTGTGACGATAACAAGGTTTACTCAAACAGAAAACAAGGAAACACGACTGACACACAGGTAACATTAAACAATAAACCAGCAAGTGTATGCTGGCCCAGAACACTTAAATACAAACACTAATTAGAGACAGAGGGTAATTGCTAACATGACACAGGTGTGGTAGACAGAACTAACAGAATACAGAGCACACAGGGGAAAACAATAACAATTGTACAAACTGAGACATACGAGACTAAAACACAGACAGTAGGGACACAAGACTAACACAGTGGAAATAATAAAGACAACATAGACATCGAATATATCAAACATAAATGGCAGGAAATAATGTTAATCAGGTGAGTGAGCTGATGCCAGATCTGCCACATCTGGATCAGCCCACCGGTTGGCAATGTTGAAGTGTGAAGTGGTGTATTGAAGGGGAGTTGTGAAGGTCCGAAACCTGGACCAGCTGAACCAGGAGGAGGGTTGCCGTCTCACATTACAGAGAGAGAGAGAGAGAGAGAGAGAGAGAGAGAGAGAGAGAGAGAGAGAGAGAGAGAGAGAGAGAGAGAGAGAGAGAGAGAGATTCCTCATTTATCCCATACTGTACCTACCTCAGAGAGAGATAGAGAGAGGTGGGGAGAGAGCGAGAAAGGGAGAGAGATAGAGATGGACCCCTTGTTAGTTTTTATGTGCCCAGTGTGTTTAGTCTTGCCTTGTATTTGTTATTAGTCTTGCACTCTAGTATGTCAGTCTGTTTCCCCTCCCAGGTGTTCCTGTTACCGTCGTTGCTCTTGTCTTTAGTCTTCGTCTGTCCCCTATGATATTCGTTCACTCGCCTGCTATGCCTTGTTCATCTACCCCGTCTGCCTTGCCTGTTAAGTACGTTTTGTAGTTTAGTGTTTTGTTCGTTCCACCTTTTGTTAACGTGTTCCCTCTTCCAGCGTAGCTGAGAGGTTTTGTTTTGTAGTGCTCTAAGTTATTTGTCTAAGTAAATCTCCTTTGAATCACTACCAGCCTTGTCTGGTCTGCTACCTCCTCCTCTGTCTGCATTTGGGTCCCACCGACACCACCACCAGGCCTTTTTTTTTATTATGTTTTTGGTAGATTTTTATTTGTTTGTACTACCGGGCAGTCCGGTAGAGAGAGAGAGAGAGAGAGAGGAAGAACGGGAGACAGAGCGGGGGAAAGACATTCGGCAAAGGACGCCGGGTCCGGGAATCGAACCCGGGTCGGCCGCTTCGCAACGCAGCACGTTACATGGGTCGCCACTTGGGTGCCCAACACCACCATTCCTAATCGTAACAGCTTCACTACACTGAAGCGACTTTATCCCCCAGAGAAATGTACCAAGCTAAACTATACAACAACACGGCAAAAGTACATCAAAGCCATTTTCTTTCTTCTTTTCTTCTTTTGATAAAACATTTTTACATTGAACCAATTTCATTCCAAGTCAATGTTATCTCAAATCTGTGATTTGAAGTGCCTGTCAAACAGATTAACAATACATCAACAATCAACACTCACTGCTCAAAAACCCTATTTGGCAACAAACAAACTAAAAACATAATAACAAAAGGCATGTTCATCTATGTTTGTTTGTGTGCGTGTGTGTGCGTGAATGTGGCATTCGTGGGTGGCAGTGCCACAGGGCAAACACAGTCATCCCTCTCCCTCTCTTTCTCTTTCTCTCCCTCTTTGTCCCTCCCACTCTCTTTCTCTCTCGCTCTCTGTTTCTCTCTTAGTTTGTCAGTGTGTGTGTGTGTGTGTGTGTGTGTGTGTGTGTGTGTGTGTGTGTGTGTGTGTGTGTGTGTGTGTGTGTGTGTGTGTGCGTGTGCATGTGCGTATGCACGTGTGTGTGTGTGTGTGTGCGTGTGTGCGCGCGTGTGTGTGTGTGTGTGTGTGTGCGTGTGTGTGTGTGTGTGTGTGCGTGCGTTTGTGCGTGTGTGTGTGTGTGTGTGTGTGTGTGTGTGTGTGTGTGTGTGTGTGCGTGTGCATGTGCGTATGCACGTGTGTGTGTGTGTGTGTGTGTGTGTGTGTGTGTGTGTGTGTGTGTGTGTGTGTGTGTGTGTGTGTGTGTGTGTGTGTGTGTGTGTGTGTGTGTGTGTGTGTGTGTGTGTGTGTGTGTGTGTGTGTGAAAGAGATATATCTCTCCATGGAAATACGTTTCTGCCAAAATCGTGAGGTGGCCAGGCTGGACCGTAATCTGTCTCCTCACTAGAGGATGAGGGGGCTGGACCCTGATCTCGCTCCTCACTAGAGGATGAGGGGGCTGGACCCTGATCTGTCTCCTCACTAGAGGATGAGGGGGCTGGACCCTGATCTCTCTCCTCACTAGAGGATGAGGTGGCTGGACCCTGATCTCTCTGCCCACTAGAGGATGAGGGGGCTGGACCCTGATCTCTCTGACCACTAGAGGATGAGGGGGCTGGACCCTGATCTGTCTCCTCACTAGAGGATGAGGTGGCTGGACCCTGATCTCTCTGCCCACTAGAGGATGAGGGGGCTGGACCCTGATCTCTCTCCTCACTAGAGGATGAGGGGGTTGGACCCTGATCTGTCTCCTCACTAGAGGATGAGGGGGTTGGACCCTGATCTCTCTGCTCACTAGAGGATGAGGTGGCTGGACCCTGATCTCTCTCCTCACTAGAGGATGAGGGGCTGGACTCTGATCTCTCTCCTCACTAGAGGATGAGGGGCTGGACCCCGATCTCTCTCCTCACTAGAGGATGAGGGGGTTGGACCCTGATCTGTCTCCTCACTAGAGGATGAGGTGGCTGGACCCTGATCTGTCTCCTCACTAGAGGAGGATGAGGGGGCTGGACCCTGATCTGTCTCCTCACTAGAGGATGAGGGGCTGGACCCTGATCTCTCTGCCCACTAGAGGATGAGGGGGCTGGACCCTGATCTCTCTCCTCACTAGAGGATGAGGGGGCTGGACGCTGATCTCTCTCCTCACTAGAGGATGAGGGGGCTGGACCCTGATCTGTCTCCTCACTAGAGGATGAGGGGGCTGCACCCTGATCTCTCTGCTCACTAGAGGATGAGGGGGCTGGACCCTGATCTCTCCTCACTAGAGGATGAGGGGGCTGGACCCTGATCTGTCTCCTCACTAGAGGATGAGGGGGCTGGACCTGATCTCTCTCCTCACTAGAGGATGAGGGGCTGGACCCTGATCTCTCCTCACTAGAGGATGAGGGGGCTGGACCCTGATCTGTCTCCTCACTAGAGGATGAGGGGGCTGGACCCTGATCTCTCTCCTCACTAGAGGATGAGGGGGCTGGACCCTGATCTCTCTCCTCACTAGAGGATGAGGGGGCTGGACCCTGATCTGTCTCCTCACTAGAGGATGAGGGGGCTGGACCCTGATCTCTCTCCTCACTAGAGGATGAGGGGGCTGGACCCTGATCTCGCTCCTCACTAGAGGATGAGGGGGCTGGACCCTGATCTCTCTGCCCACTAGAGGATGAGGGGGCTGGACCCTGATCTCTCTGCCCACTAGAGGATGAGGGGGCTGGACCCTGATCTCTCTGCCCACTAGAGGATGAGGGGGCTGGACTCTGATCTCTCTCCTCACTAGAGGATGAGGGGGCTGGACCCTGATCTCTCTCCTCACTAGAGGATGAGGGGGCTGGACCCTGATCTCTCTCATCACTAGAGGATGAGGTGGCTGCACCCTGATCTCTCTGCCCACTAGAGGATGAGGGGGCTGGACCCTGATCTCTCTGCTCACTAGAGGATGAGGTGGCTGGACCCTGATCTCTCTGCCCACTAGAGGATGAGGGGCTGGACTCTGATCTCTCTCCTCACTAGAGGATGAGGGGGCTGGACCCTGATCTCTCTGCCCACTAGAGGATGAGGGGCTGGACTCTGATCTCTCTCCTCACTAGAGGATGAGGGGGCTGGACCCTGATCTCTCCTCACTAGAGGATGAGGGGGCTGGACCCTGATCTCTCTGCCCACTAGAGGATGAGGGGGCTGGACCCTGATCTCTCTGCCCACTAGAGGATGAGGGGGCTGGACCCTGATCTCTCTCCTCACTAGAGGTGTTTGTTCATGCGATTCAACACAATTCCTCTCCATCTTCACCCGCTGCACTACTGATGAATGTAGTTGAACTAGTAACACCACTACTTGTAGTACCGCTACAGCTCAACACTGAATATTTGACTATATGTTTATATAAATGATACAGTATATGTCTGTTATATGTTTGCCACAAACATACATGCACCCATCCACATGCATGCACCCATCCACATACATGTATGCACCCATCCACATACATGCACCCATCCACATGCATGCACCCATCCACATGCATGCACCCATCCACATACATGCACCCATCCACATGCATGCACCCATCCACATGCATGCACCCATCCACATACATGCACCCATCCACATGCATGCACCCATCCACATGCATGCACCCATCCACATACATGCACCCATCCACATACATGCACCCATCCACATGCATGCACCCATCCACATACATGCACCCCTCCACATGCACCCCTCCACATACATGCACCCCTCCACATGCACCCCTCCACATGCATGCACCCATCCACATACATGCACCCATCCACATACATGCACCCCTCCACATGCACCCCTCCACATACATGCACCCCTCCACATGCACCCCTCCACATGCATGCACCCATCCACATACATGCACCCCTCCACATGCACCCCTCCACATGCATGCACCCCTCCACATGCATGCACCCCTCCACATGCATGCACCCCTCCACATGCATGCACAATGACCCAACACACACTCACGGACGGACGGACCCACCGACCCACCGACCCACCGACCATAGAAACAGGTCACCACAGGCAGAACTGGCTGCCCAGAGAGGCCCAGCTGTGTTCAGGGAGATGTTGAGACAGAGTCTCACTTCCTACTGCACTGTGAGAAAAGGACTTGAGAGAGATTTTCTTTGATGAAAGAGATAAGATTCATCCAGAGTTGATCCGTCTTCCTGATCCTCTAAAGCTGTGTATCTATGTGGAGAGAGACGTCAGAGTGCAGTATTAGCTGGAATATGCGCTGATTGTTTTATACACTAAGGGGCAGATTCACAAAGAATGGATTGCGGCCGCTAATACTGTAGCACCCGTAACTGCATGATATATAAAAGATATATATATATAGATATCTTTTTCAATTTTGAATACTCTTATCAACATGAGTCAACGAATGCTTGCTTTATGCAGCCATTTAACACAAAAGGATGACCCTCATGCATTGCAAATTTGCATCAAATTCAAAACAGAGTGATGCACAAAATAACTTAGAATTAAAACAATGAATAAAGTGTGCATGAAATAATAGGGGAATGAAAACGTTAGGAACTTGTTACATTCACCCACACAAGGGCTGAGGACTCACACCCCCGCCCCCGCGCGCCCTCTCTCTCTCACACACACACTTTGAGGCTACGTTTAGATGGAGAGAGTCTGAACAGAAACCGCAAAAGTCGTCTTACGGTTTCACTTTTAATTTTGCGTTTAGACGAGCGTTTTGGGATGGAATTCTCCGTGCAGACGAGGCTGTAACAACTCGAGACAACGGAGCCCCGCTGTCACACGATTGGCGCATATGTCACATGACGTGCTGTGAAGACCCGCCCTACTCTGCCTCTGATTCGCAGACTGTGGGTGGGGAATGTGATTGGACCAAAGCAGAGTCACTCACAGACAGTGGGTCCAGTCACGCCGCGGGACAGATTCTTGTGTATTTAAAAGTACTGCCAATGTAGCCTTCAGGTGATCGCCATGGATAGAATCAGACATGCTTTGTTTACGCTTCTAGGCTACTGGCGCATGCCTGTGATGTAAGCAGTACATGCGACGAGAGCCTTGACAACCCTTTCGTCATCGTTTTATGCGGTTTGACAGTTTAGATGATAGCGCAAAGGTTTAGCGTTTCTAGGAATTCCACCCTGGAAGGTGGTCTCACTTTTTTACGGTTTCACCCCGTAAAAACGCTGTTTCCGTATAAACGAAAGGCACATCCGAGAAAATATTTTTGCGGATTCACCTGCTAGCGTTTCCGTCTAAACGGGGCCTGAGTCAGAAACAAACATAGTATCAATGAGAGTAGCAATAATACAGCTGAGTAAAATCTAGTATGAAATAAAAAGTTATTTTAATAAAATTTCTTTTATATAAAAACGTGCATAAAAAATTGTAGCGTTAAAAGAATTGTGCGCTGATGCGTTAATACCGCGTTAACTTTGACAGCCTTAATATATATACGTACCATATATATATAAGAGAGAGAGAGAGAGAGAGAGAGAGAGAGAGAGAGAGAGAGAGAGAGAGAGAGAGAGAGAGAGAGAGAGAGAGAGAGAGAGAGAGAGAGAGAGAGAGAGAGAGAGAGGATGTTGACAATATATTGCTCGAGAGAATGGAAACAATACAGGCTGTTCTGCTCCGTATATCAGATGAAGAGGACATATGAAAGGTGTGTGTGTGTGTGTGTGTGTGTGTGTGTGTGTGTGTGTGTGTGTGTGTGTGTGTGTGTGTGTGTGTATGTGTGTGTGTCCATGTGTGTGTGCGTGTGTGTGTGCGTGTGTGTGTGTGTGTGTGTGTGTGTGTGTGTGTGGGTGCGTGTGTGCCTGTGTGCGTGCATGCATGCGTGCATGTGTGTGCGTGTGTGTGTGTGTGTGTGTGTGTGTGTGTGTGTGGGGGGGTGCGTGGGTGCGTGTGTGCGTGCGTGCATGCATGCGTGTGTGTGTGTGTGTGTGTGTGTGTGTGTGTGTGTGTGTGTGTGTGTGTGTGTGTGTGTGTGTGTGTGTGTGTGTGTGTGTGTGTGTGTGTGTGTGTGTGTGTGTGTGTGTGTGTGTGTGTGTGTGTGTGTGTTGATGAGGGCATTGAGGGGCTGCATAGGGATGGTCTGGCATTCAGAGAGCTTAGAATGGCAAATCAATAGAAACAATCAGCCATGCACCAGCTAGAGAGAGAGAGTGTGTGTGTGTGTGTGTGTGTGTGTGTGTGTGTGTGTGTGTGTGTGTGTGTGTGTGTGTGTGTGTGTGTGTGTGTGTGTGTGTGTGTGTGTGTGTCAGCCATACAGAGAACAGCATAAATAAGTAGTATCAAGCATTTGCACTTCTGTTAGAGTACGACCAACACACACACACAATCACACACAGACACACACACACACACACACAAACACATGCAGCGTGTGTGTATGCACACACACACACATACACACACTCACAGAGGAACAAGTTCAAGTTTCAAGTTTCAAGTTTCTTTAATAGTTGTCATACAGAAGTACAGAATACTTTTATACAAAATGCTTCTTTCTGTTACGCTCCAGAGACTGTGCTAGACAAAAGATAAGTATGTAATAAAATAAAATAGTATAGCATGTAAAAATAGAAGTAAAATAGAAGTCACGTACGTAGACACAGTGTTCAGTATATACATATGTAAAATGTTCGATGCAGAATAGAGTAACTGAGTTACCATACAATATACAATATACTATGCAATATACTAATATACAATACTATATAGTGCAAAGCAGAAATGGGATGAGGTACAATTTAGGTACAATTACAGTAAGGTGTACTGAGGTATGGGTTGTAGTGCAAATCCTTTACCAATAAATATAAAGTGTGTTTAGGTGTTCTAAAGTGTGGAGAGTGGGTGCTGCAGTGTGTTGTTTGTTTAAAGTGAGTGTGTGCGTGTGGATGTGTGTGTTGTGAGTGCATTTGATGGTTGTTGCATAGTGTTATTGTTCGTTGAGCAACCTGATGGCCAGGGGATAGAAGCTTCTTCTTTTTTTTTTTTTTTTTTATTATTGCAAAACAAAAATTATTAAAAGTCAGTACTCAACACATAATGCACAATGAAACCAACAGTCAAGGTGGTTAAAATTACATGCAAGTACAGAAACAAGATAAAAAAAAGTCTATAATAACATTTTAACCGTATACAGTGTATATCCAGCGAAATTAACAATTATATAAATGTTTATATAGGACATACCCCTAATACCTATTTTCTAAAACCCTACACACATATGCTCCAGCTCGAACCCCCCCCTCCCGGACCCCTCCTTGGATAGTACCTCCATTATCCCTCACTCCTAACCAGACACTACCATTATAAGCTAGCTTTTATTCTCTCCACCACTTCTACCCACATTGACATTTTGGATTCGTTGAGACCCAGAATTCTTGCTGTAGATATTTCTTGATATATCACATCGAGATATGTAAGAGACCAAACTTTCCGGCACATTTTTTCCGGTTGAAACCAGCGTGATGCGATCAGTTTTTTAGCTACTGTGATACCCGATAAGACCAATCTCTTTAGCTGTGGATTTACTGCAAACTCGAAAACATCATTTAAAAGCAATACAGAGGGGTGTACTGGTATATTCCAAGATACGAGTTTTGATAATTGATGGGTCACATCTTTCCAGAATGCCTTAACTGGTGGGCAGTCCCAATACATGTGCATAAATGTCCCTTCGTCTCCATTTGTACATTGGGAGCATTTTGAGTCCTGTTTCAGGCCCATTCTGTTCAGTCTTATAGGAGTCAAGTATGTCCTGTGAATATAGTTAAGATTGATTTGTTGATGGTCCGGGTTCCTTGATGTAAGACGGACATTTGCCCATGCTTCTTGCCAATCAAAGTCACTTTCCAGGTCTGGAATATCCCTCCTCCAGACAGTGTCTAGTTGAAGGGTTTCATACGAGGACGTTAGTAATTGATAATAAAAACCTGATACAAAACCTCCCAATGTTTCTCTTTCATAGAAAAATGTGTGGTATCTGTGGTGTTCAACTGGTATGTGTAATGGAACACTGTGAGACCTCAAACATAGGCGTAACTGTATGTAAAAAAGCCATGTGGACTCGGTGAGGTTAAACTTTGTGCATATTTCTCCATAACTACAGAAGCCCTGTGTTATGGTTTGACACCGACCCCAAACGCAACGACACAAGAGAGTAGGATTCAGAGTTGCCAAATACGAGGGCTTGTTTATTTGGTACTAAGAATAAGAGAAACAGGGAAAGCAGGTCAAACAAGACAGGTACTATGATCAAGGGGCAAAGTTCTGCTGCTCTGCAGCTTCTCCCGTGAGGGTTGTCTTGGGAAGCAGGTGTTGACTTCTGAACCGCTCTGCAGAATCCTCTCGGTGGGTTCTCAGATGTTGTTGCGAGACCGAGAGAGGGAGAGAGGGAACGAGTCAGTGACAGAGCAGTCTTAAACGAGCAGGAGAACAGGGTGTACAATTCTTCGTGTTAACAACACAGTGAGCACAGTTCCAAACACAGCCCAAGTGAATCTCTTCGTGTTAACAACACAGAGAGCACAATTCCAAAAACAGCCCAAGTGAAACTCTTCGTGTTAACAACACAGTGAGCTAAATCCAAACACAGTCCCAGTGAATCTCTTCATGTAAACACACAGTGAATATCTTCATGTAAACACACAGTGAATATCTTCATGTAAACACACAGTCCAATTGTGAAATAATATATTCGGTGTGAGCAAACACACAGTGAATATCTTCATGTAAACACACAGTCCAATTGTGAAATAATATCTTCGGTGTGAGCAAGCACACAGAGGGAGATGGTAGATCCCAAAATATTATTCCATAAAGGAATAAGCAAAAATAGATAATGGCTGGGTGAGTGACTGTTTGACAAAAAGGTGGTAGTCTTCAGTGTAAGTTTACACACGAAAAACGGAATAGGTCAAGAACAGTCAAATAGATAATTCACCCACGAGATGCGTAATTGGAACTGGAACAACAGTGGAGGCGAGCGCGCGCCACGGGAGCAGGTATCCAAGCGAAGGCTTCTAGGAATTCCTGGAGAACAGCACAGAGAAAAAAAGGCAGCAGCAGCAGCAACGGGGAAAAACATCCAGAGACAAATCAAGGCGACAAAACAAGACGATCCAACAACTTAGGGTGGGGAAAAACGGGGTATAAATAATGAGGGATCGATTGATTGAAAAGCAGTGACAGCTGGGGAATGTGATTGAAAAGCGTGGGGAAGTGAGAGAACCAATCAGCGACGTCTCTGATGACGTCAACGGGGAGAAACGTGTGAACGAGGGAATAGAACCAATTGACAGAAAATGAATGAAAACAAAGCGAGGGTGGTTAAAGGAACAGAATGAGTGAGAGAGCAAGGACAGAAACCTCACAGTACCCCCCCCTCCACGGGAGCCACCTGGCGACCAGGCCGACCCGGCCCGTCAGGATGGGCTCGATGGAAGTCAGTGATCATCCACCAACACGGGAGACGGCGGATCAGGAGCTGGAGGCAAAAGGGGACTGAGGGAGACGGGCTTAACCCGGGAGACATGGAACACGGGGTGGATGTGCATGGATGCAGGAAGCTTCAGGCGCAGGGCCGCCGGACTGAGTACCTTCAGGACCTCGAAAGGTCCGACGAAACGGGGTCTGAGCCTCCTGGCCGAGGACCGTAGCGGGAGGTCCCTTGCGGAGAGCCACACCCTCTGCCCAGGGCGGTAAGTCGGCGCAGGAACCCGGCGCGCGTCGGCACCACGACAGGCGCGCTCAGATGTCTGGAGCAGCGGACCAATCATCACAGTACTTCAAGAAGCCCGCGGTGGGGAAAGAGCCAAACCTTACAGCACCCGGCGACCCACACGGCCCCGGCCTGCCCGGACGGGACCCAAGGAAGCCGGCGAACAGGGGCACTGGAGAGGGGGACAAAGACAGAGGCCCGGAGAGGGGGACCGGAGACGTGGACAGAGGACCGGCGAGGGAGGCCGGAGACGGGGACTGGGACCCGACAGCGGAGGCCGGGCACAGGGACAGAGAACCGGCGAGGGAGGCCGGAGACGAGGACTGGGACCCGGTGAGGGGGCTGGACGGCACCCGAAGACACCGGGCACGACAGGAGGGGCTCCACCCCTTGACGGCACCGGAGGACCAGGCGATGTGGGGCTCGTGCAGCGCGAGCCAGGGCCTGCCCAGGACCACCGGGACAAGGGGGGATTGGGTAATGAGGAACTGGATTCTCTCGACGTGGTTCCCAGCGATGGTCAGCACGACTGGGCCGGTGCGTTGAGAGATGTCGGCCAGGCGGTGTTGGTCCAACGAAAAGATCTCCAAGGGCCTCACAAGGGCCTCAAGAGGTATGTTGGCTTGGGTGGAAAACTCGAAGTCGAGGAAGTTCTCGTCTGCCCCAGAGTCGATGAGGGCCTCCACCGTGGCACGTTGGTCCCCCCAGGCCAGGGTGACGCTCATCAGATGGTCAGGTGGTGCGCGGCGCTGGGACTGGGAAAAACGGCTCACCAGGATCTCCCGGGGTCTTGGTGAGCCCGATCTTTTGGCCGGATAGGGCAGTCGGCGAGAAAGTGTCCCGTACCTCTGCAGTAGAGGCAGAGATCGGACCTGAGCCTTGCCTGACGCACCACCTGGCTCAGACGAGAGCGTCCCAGTGGCATGGGTTCCTCCTTGCGCACCGGACGGGGAAGCCTGTTACCATCAGTAGTGTTGGGGACGGGGCGTCCAGGAGTCCGGGGTGCCTCAGGAGGGAGGAGGGAGTGAACCTTCTCTTGAGGGAGCGGAACGCAGCGCATGCCGCTGGGGACCAGTCGAACGGCAGAGCGGGGGAGGTCAGCTTGGTAAGAGGCTCCGCCACTTGACTGTAGTTCCGGATGAACCTTCGGTAGAAGTTGGCGAACCCGAGGAAACTCTGTAACTCCTTCCGAGTGGTGGGTTCCGGCCAATCCTCCACAGCCTGGATCTTGCGAGGATCCGCTCGGGTCAAGCCCTTCTCAACGATGAAGCCCAGGTACTCGACGGAGTTGGAGTGGAAACGGCAACAGTGAGCTAAATCCAAACACAGTCCCAGTGGATCTCTTCATGTAAACACACAGTGAATATCTTCATGTAAACACACAGTGAATATCTTCATGTAAACACACAGTCCAATTGTGAAATAATATCTTCGGTGTGAGCAAACACACAGTGAATATCTTCATGTAAACACACAGTCCAATTGTGAAATAATATCTTCGGTGTGAGCAAGCACACAGAGGGAGATGGTAGATCCCAAAATATTATTCCATAAAGGAATAAGCAAAAATAGATAATGGCTGGGTGAGTGACTGTTTGACAAAAAGGTCGTAGTCTTCAGTGTAAGTTTACACACGAAAAACGGAATAGGTCAAGAACAGTCAAATAGATAACTCACCCAGACGAGATGCGTAATTGGAACTGGAACAACAGTGGAGGCGAGCGCGCGCCACGGGAGCAGGTATCCAAGCGAAGGCTTCTAGGAATTCCTGGAGAACAGCACAGAGAAAAAAAGGCAGCAGCAGCAGCAACGGGGAAAAACATCCAGAGACAAATCAAGGCGACAAAACAAGGTGATCCAACAACTTAGGGTGGGGAAAAACGGGGTATAAATAATGAGGGATCGATTGATTGAAAAGCAGTGACAGCTGGGGAATGTGATTGAAAAGCGTGGGGAAGTGAGAGAACCAATCAGCGACGTCTCTGATGACGTCAACGGGGAGAAACGTGTGAACGAGGGAATAGAACCAATTGACAGAAAATGAATGAAAACAAAGCAAGGGTGGTTAAAGGAACAGAATGAGTGAGAGAGCAAGGACAGAAACCTCACACCCTGGTTATTAAAAATATCCCCTAATGAGTGTATGCCTTGCTCTTCCCATATAGGGAATCTTATAGGACGTTTTCCCATTAAGAGTGCATTGTTATTGAATATGGGAGTGTGATTATGCCATTTTTGAGGGTTAGGATATTTTTTTTGTGTTTCCCGCCATGTTCTGATTGCATGGGTAATTATGGGGCCAAATTTCCGCTCACAGTGCTTGATTGAAAGTTTAGTGTGTGCTATGTCCTTCAGTCTCTGTGGGGCTACTATGTTTTCTTCCAATTCTCTCCAAGATACCAAAGCCTGGGGATCAAACCATATTTTCAATGGTCTTAATGTGAAAGCCTTAAAATATTGTAAAAAATCTGGAACTGCCATGCCACCGTCTGCTTTATTTCTCTGTGCGGTGGATCTTTTTATGCGAGGTGGTTTGTTATTCCAAATAAATTTGTATGTGGAGGAGTGTAATCTTTTCCAGTAGCCCTCTGGAGGGGGTAACGGTAGCATTGAGCTGATGAAGTTGATTCTTGGTAATACATCCATCTTAACTATTGATACCCTTGCCTGTACTGAGTTTTTAAGTTTTGCCCACCTGTCCAGGTCGTCTTTGATTTTGTTCTGTATTTTTGTGTAATTGTGCTTCACCGTTTGTCTTATGGTGGGAAATATTTCCACACCCAAGCATCTAAAATGTTTAACCATGGGTATCGCACCTGGTGGGGTTGTGTCTTTTTTTGCATGGATGTTAAGAGGAAGGAAAGCCGACTTCGGCCAATTTATTTTAAATCCCGATAAATCACCAAAGTTCTCTATCAACTTGAGTAGATGCGGCAATGTGGTGTTGGGGTTTTGCATGAACAATATTACGTCGTCCGCATATAAACTAATTTTATGTTGTGTGCCCTTGATTACGATTGGTTCTATGTATTGGGATTGTCTTATATATTGTGCTAAAGGCTCTAATGATAGATCGAATAGTCCGGGACTAAGAGGGCAACCCTGTCTGGCTGAGCGTGATACCGGAAAGATTTCGGAGATGAATGTGCCTGTTGTAATCATGGCCGATGGGTCCTTGTATAGTACTTTAATCATATCAATGAATCCTTTTCCTAACCCCATCCTTTCTAATACTGCCCATAGAAACGACCATTCCAGCCTGTCAAATGCTTTCATAGCATCCAGGGATAGCATCGCCTTAGGTGTGGTGTCCTCTTTGTCCGTATCTAGTACGTGCAGTATTCGCCTTATGTTATCATTGATCAGGCGACCTCTTATGAAGCCAGTTTGGTCCGGATGAACTAAAGACGTCATATGCTTTTGCAATCTGATGGCTAATATCTTAGAGTACAGTTTGACATCGGTTCCGAGGAGGCTTAAAGGTCTGTAACTACCGCACTCGGTGGGGTCTTTGTCTTTTTTGAGAAGGACTGAAATGAGTGCGATATTGTGGTGTTCAGTGGTGCAGTGCTGGTATAACTCGGTATAACGGCGTTATACCTCGGTCACTGAGGCTGAAGTACGCGCAATCGCTTTTTACATGGCATTATCCAACCGGACTCCCGGAGAAGCATGCAGCTGCAGAGCCGCAGAGCCAGCGGCGCTCTCTGGGCCGCGCGCTGACGGCCGCGCTGTGAGGCAATAGTATCCAGCTGCAGGACGAGAGCAGCCAAAAAAAACTGTGCATGCGCGTGCACGCGCGCACGCGCGTGGAGCGTTTGACCTACTGTCAATTTGCCACTGCACCACTGGTGGTGTTTATGGAAGCTCCCCTCCTTGACTGAGTATAAGATCATATTTAGTAATAAGGGACCAAATATGTCCCAACAAGAAAGGTACAATTCTGATGGGATACCGTCTCTTCCCGGAGCCTTACCGCTTTTCATTCCGGATATGGCCTTCTTGAGTTTTTCTAATGTGATCGGTGCTTCTAACTGTTTAGCATCGTCCTCCGAAAGTTTAGGGAGAATAATTTGATTAAGATATGTGTCCAATTTGTTTTGATCAAAGGTCGTTTCTGAATTGTACAAGTCGGAGTAGAATTCTTTGAATGTATCGTTTATTATTTTGGGGTCTGTTACAAGTACTTGTTGTTTTCTAATGGCAGTTATATCTGCAAATTTTGCATTAATTCTTAATCGCATGGCTAATAGGTGACTAGGTTTAGAACCTTGGAAATACTGCTGTTGTCTTGTGCTGCGTATTTGCATTTCCGATTTTTGTCTGTATATTGCATTGATCTCTGTCTTTAGAATGTTAACTTGATTTTCTAGTCTAGTAGAGTTGTTGTATTTTAAAGAATTAAATAACGTTGAGTAAAGCGTTTCCATTTCAGACAGTTTTGTGCATTGATTTTTGCGCAATATGGAGGAAAATCTATCCGTGAAATCCTTGATCATACCCTTTACCGACATCCATAATATTCTGGGGTCTTGCACCGCGTTTGCATTATCCCGTAGGAATACTGTGAGAGCTTCTTTGAGTTGTGTAATGAATTCCTTGTTGTTAAGCAGCATAGTATTAAAACGCCATCTTGGGGCCCGGGAAGATAGTATACTAAATGTTGCTTTTAGGATTAAATAACAGTGATCTGAAAGCGCATTGGGTATCATTTCCACTTCATATTTATCAAATAGTCTCGGGGATGCAAAGACGTAATCAATTCTGGATAATGTGTTGCGTCTCGCCGATCGACAGGAGTACTTTCGGGTCATGGGATTAAGTGAACGCCATAAATCAATTACCCCTGTAGTCTTTGACCAATCTTTTAATGCTTTAGATGCATTTTTTTGTTCGCTGGAAAAGGCAAGGTAAGATTTGTCCATCCTTGGATTCCAAATGGCATTAAAATCCGCACCTATTATATATGAGTACTCGGGATGGTTTAACATTTCCACGGTTAGTGAAGTGAAGAAACCCACTTCGTACAAATTTGGGGCATATACCGCTGCCAACGCTATTTTCCTGTTATTATGTACAATCCTAGCTATAGTTATACGCCCCTCAGCATCCGACCATACCCCTTTTAATTCGATATTTAATTTACGTCTGACGACTATGCTGCCCTGTCAAGGCAGACCGCAGTAACTCAAAAAAAGTCAAAATTTAGTTATGAGTGAAATTGAACTTGTCAATAAATGTTTTATCTTGTGACCAAGTTTCAGATGTTAATGTCGCTCAGTTTTGGAGATATGGGGTTTTAAAAACTGCAGTAACTACAAAATCACACTCAAAAACCAGGCAGACCGCAGTAACTTCCAAACAGTGAAAAATGGCTTTAAAGTGTTTTGACTTGCCATCCAAAATGTGTTATAGGTAGATAGATGATAGTACCCAGATTTAACATGTATTAATGAAGTAATCTTTAGGCATACAAAAATATGACATAATTATTTTAATTAACCCCCAAAAAGCAGATACTGCACTCTGCTGCACAGTTCCCTTAAATAATTATACAGGTCATGTACAGGCAAAGTGCAGTAACTTCAAATACAATGTTGTTTTCCCTCCAGCTTTCATAACTTAACCTAGCCATTTTGAAAATGAAATTTAACACCTGAATATATTGGAATGATGATGATCCAAATAAAATGGCTAGGTTAAGTTATGAAAGCTGGAGGGAAAACAACAGTGTATTTGAAGTTACTGCACTTTGCCTGTACATTACCTGTATAATTATTTAAGGGAACTGTGCAGCAGAGTGCAGTATCTGCTTTTTGGGGGTTAATTAAAATAATTATGTCATATTTTTGTATGCCTAAAGATTACTTCATTAATACATGTTAAATCTGGGTACTATCATCTATCTACCTATAACACATTTTGGATGGCAAGTCAAAAAACTTTAAAGCCATTTTTCTCAGTTTCACTTTTTTGAAGTTACTGCAGTCTGCCTTGACAGGGCAGTATGGCTACACCTCGAGTTCTCGTACCAAAAGAAGAGTGACTAATATTATGGTATATGTTATCCGCTAACGTATCTATGTCTTCCTCTAAAATGTGCGTTTCGCTTAGTAGAGCCACGTCCACATGTTCTTTTTTCATCAGTGTGAGCACGCTTTTGCGTTTGTGTTGTTTGTTTATCCCACCGGTGTTCCATATCATTATATTCAAACTAGCCATAATCTATGCATGTTTTTGTGTAGTTTTTGGTAATGCTTCTGGAGTGCGACGCTACAATAGATGTACATCCAATTAATGAGGTCCCGTTGAGAGCCGAGCTTAAAAACATATATATATACAAATAAAAATCCCCTATTTTCCCCTCGCCCAGAGAGTCATACAGGCCTGTGTTCCAAAAACACATCCTCCGCGTATGACTTTCTCCCTTAGTCCACCGGATTGCCCAAACTGAGCATTGTAATCCTAATCTTCCTATGCTAATTGCCATAGGATCTAACATTTTCATTCTAATACAATAGAATGTCGCTTTTGGTCTTGCACCTTCCCTTACTGTAATGAAATATTGTGAAAAAAAAAAAAAAAAAAAAAAGAGAATAAACTTTCATCGACATATTCATTTGAACCCTCTACTAACATGTAGGAAAGTCAGGAAAAAGGAAAAGATTGTAGAGAAATATTGACACCTTAATGTGAAGAACAATGGAAAAGAACAATGTAAGTTAAAAGATAGAGATAAAAAATAGAATAATAAAAAAAAATATATAGATAAGGAATGAGAGATAGAATAATACTCAACGTGGAGAAGCCACTAGAACCGAATTAAGTGATTAGATAAAATAGAAAAGCAGAGCCTTTTAGAGCTTCAATGTGCAGTCTCTTCATCAGTGGAGTGATTACTTAAATTGTTAGAATAACCTTGTTGTGTTCATACGTTTAGGTGTGGTTGATTTTTAAAGTATTATTAAGGACTGATTGAACTTCAGTCAATTGATTATCTGCTATGTTTATACACACCGGATGTTTAATGCTAGAGTTGCTGGCCTTCGTTGTCATGGTGCATTATATTCTAGAAGGTTGTAGAATACACTAGTACCAATAGACTGTTGTTATGTTCCAGAATGATCTAAGAGACCCAGGGCAGTCGAGCGATAAACCCAGAATATTCCAGATTGATCTTATTGCCAATGATATGTTCTTGTCTCCCCGGAGACCAGAGTCTGAAATTATAATGTATTACGGATCGTATTATACACAGTACGCATTGGTATAGACGGCCTGCATATCATCTGCTACCTTGATGAACACAATAAAAGTCATTCTAATACTGATATACACTGAGAAAGAGGGAGATGAATCGGTTTATCTGTTTTCAGACAATGTCGTTCTGACTTGGGGTATCTGCTCCATATTGATTCCAATAATCCTCAGCCTCTTTAGGTGTGCGTAATCCAATCCTGCGGCCGTCCCTGTTCACAATCGATAACAGCGCCGGGTATATTAGCCTTGGCCTGTGGCCAGACTTGAAACATTTTTGCATCACCTCCTTGTATGGTAGACGTCGAGCGATGGCTTCTTTGCTTAGATCTTCGTAGATAAATATTGAATGATCACCATGTTTCAGCTTCCCACGTTGGATGCGAGCAATTTTGATGATGTCATCTCTTATTGATGTCTTCCGCAGAGTAACAATGATGACTCTTGGCCCGTTGTTTCTTTGATCCCGAGAACCGATTCTGTAAACTTGGTCCACTTTTGGCACTGTGTTTGGAAAGTTGTTACCCAAAATCACTGATAGCACTGTTGGAAAGTTGTCGTCTTCGCAATTGACTGCTTCATCAAGCCCTACAATGCGGATGTTATTTCGCCTGTGGTAGCGATGGGATTCGAGTAGCCTCTCCATCGCTTCATCTTTAACCTCTTGTATTTCCCTCCGGCATGCTTCTTTCACACTTTCTATCTCATTTGCCATCTCTGTCATGCCATTGCAGATGGTGTTTTCGTTCACTTTGACTGCCCGTGTAATATCTGTCACCGAATTCTCCACTGTCGTGATTCGCTCGGACTGTGCAGCGACCGCTTTCTTGACTTCTTCTAATTTAGCATCGATGCGATCGAATTTATCATCGACGTGTGCTTTGAGCTCCTCGATGTGTGTAATCTGTTCTTTCATCAGGTTAGTCAGTGAGTTGAAATCGGGTGGTATGGTTGTACTGCTTGTGCCAGCTGGTGGTATAGGTGCAGTGACGATGACGATGGATTTGTCTGCTATTATCTTATCCAGATCAGCTGCTCTATCTCTCACGGAGCTTGTTCCTGTCGCTCCTGTTATGTTGACAACTATTGTCTCTCTGTCGGGGACCATAGTCGATGGTCCCGGTGTATTTTCCTCTTTATTCTCCTCGTCGGGGCTTGTCGCCAACGGATCTGTACCCGCGTCGCCTAGAACGTGTCTTCTTGATCGTGTTTCGCTCTGCGCCGCTGAAGTTGCCGTTTCTTGTTTCTTTCCCGTCTTTCCCCTATCCTTACCCATGTTGTCTTTTGATATAGTTAGTAGAAGGTCTTATCAATACATACGATGTGGTCTAATCTCTTTTGGTATTGTCCAAATAATGTTTTTAAACGAAATTAACGCTGATGGGAGCGGAGCTATTGCCAAATGCGTGCACTACATATTGCGCTAAACCGGAAGTCGGATAGAAGCTTCTTCTGATTATTTCTGTGCTTGCCATGAGACTCCGGTATCGCTTGCCTGACCGCAGCAGTTCAAAGAGGCAGTTGTTTGGGTGGCTCGAGTCCTTAATAATTCTCTTAGCCTTACCCCTGCACCGCTTGTTGTAAATGTTCTGGAGAGTGGGAAGCCCCCCTCTCATCATTCATAACATCATTCTTAGCTGTGGTGCATCTGTCAGAGGGTGTTGCCCCACTCCTATCTGCTAACCACTGATACGAGCAATATATTGTCAACATATTCTCTCTCTCTCTCTCTCTCTCTCTCTCTCTCTCTCTCTCTCTCTCTCTCTCTCTCTCTCTCTCTCTCTCTCTCTCTCTCTCTCTCTCTCTCTCTCTCTCTCTCTCTCTCTCTCTCTCTCTCTCTCTCTCTCTCTCTCTCTCTCTCTCTCTCTCTCTCTCTCTCTCTCTCTCTCTCTATCTCTCTCTCTATCAATCTCTCTATCAATCTCTCTTATTTTCTCTCTCTCTCTCTCTCTTATCTTTTTCCCCCTCCTTTTTCCTCCGATTTTTCTCCCACCCCAATTTTTGTCGTTATGCCAATTCCCAATCCCCTTCCTGGTCGCTGCGCACTTACCCCCCACAGTCGGTCTGGGAGAGTGGAGGCTATCACGTGCTTCCTCCGACCCACGTCTAGCCAATCAACCGCTTCTTTTCACTTGGCAGCCCGGACTTTCACTGAAAGGGCGTAGCGTGTGGAAGGATCACACTACCCCCCTTAGATCCTATACGCGCTGAGCAGGCGCCCCGACCGAACTGTAGGAGTCGCTGTTTACAACGACCTGGACCCACCCCGCCAGCTTCTCCCACCCTCTAATACTGCCAATTGTATTAGTGTGAACGGCCAGCCAAGCTGGTGACAACCCCGGAGCTGTGAGCTGGATTCGAACAGGCGAATCCTAGCGTCTCCGGGGTTGGTGACGAACGCAATCTCCGCTACGCCACCTGACCGCCCGCGAGTGAGTTTCTAACATTTATATTTATATATTATGTTTCAAATTGTGAATTAGACTGTACTTTATTTGACTGGTTCTGTGCAGTTGGTGGGTTGGTAGGTTTGTGCGGAGTCAGTGTTCACTTGGTCAGCTGTCCGCTGCCAGTGACATGGATTTCGTCAAACTGACAAGGAAACATGGCTTTAAAATATCGCCGTCGTCTCCATGCTCAGTTGAAGACTGTAGTCTTGCTGTTGCAAAAGAGGTAGGCAAGGATGAACGGCGGCGTCGTTATCTTTGTAGACGATGTGGTTAAAGCAAAAACTGTCATTATCAATGGTCTAGTAATAAATGACACGTTCGTCATTACAATGCCAGCGAAAAAGGTGACTTTGGCGAATGTTCCCCCATTGGTAAATGATGAGCTTATCTTGAGAGAACTCGCCAGATATGGAAAAATTGTATCTCCACTAAACGAAAATGTCATCAGGTTGCAAAGTGCCAGAATTGCAACATGTTGTTTCACACAGATGGCAGACGTTCATAATAATGAACAAACGCGAGGAGGAACTAGATTTGAATTTTAAAGTGGTAGTAGACGGGTTTGATTATGTTATTTATGCAACAATGCAGAATATGAAATGTTTTGGCTGTGGTAAAGAGGGGCATCTGAGAAAGTCTTGCCCAGGAGAGGGGCCTAGTACTGGGAACAATTCTGGGAAGGACACAACAAAAAAATGTATGGGGGTACAGGTTGAATCAAGAGGGTGGTGGAGAGGCTTCTGAAAAGGCTAATGGAACAGATAGGAGTGATAAAAACGAGGAAGGCACAGGCAAGGCGGGTGAAGCAGTACAAGGAGAAAGTGGTGGGGATGAAAATGAGGGTGTGGGGGAGGTCGTGGTGGAAGAGGAAAATGAGAATGGAGGTGAAAATGGGGTGGATGGTGAAGATGGAGTTGATCTGCAAGGACAGGGTGGAGGGGCTTGTGTCAGCAAGGACACTATAATTAACCAGGAGGAAAGTAGGCCTGTAGATGAAACAGAGTCAAAGGACACATGTGGGGAGGTTAAAGTGGAGAAAGGAGTGGTAGTGGATGTTGACATGGAGGAGGAGGAGAACAAGCTGAAGGTCATTCGGCAGAAAAACAAGTCAAAAGTAGACAGTTTGACAAGCTCTCAAGCTAAGAAGGAGGATGTGAAAAAAGTAAACCGTACTACACAAAGTACACAGGAGGGTACCTGGTCTGATGGAAGCTCTGAAGATGATTATGAATGGGGGAGTGATGCATCTTCAGATGCAGAAGCTAAATCTTCCTATGGACTGGGTGAAATGAAAATGGAAAACAGGAAGGGTGTAGAGGTAGGACATTTCTTTCCAGATAGGGAGATGTTCATTGTGTCAGCCAGGAAAAATATGAAGTGTAAAGGAGATGGACGTTTTTCTGACAAAGAAATATACAGGTTGAGGAAAATTGTACAGAAGGTGCAGCGGGACCTCAAAAAGGAAGATGATGGAGTGGACTCAGTATAGTTGGTTACATTGTTCACATGGGTGGTTTACTCTTTATTTCTAATGAGAAGTGTTTTTAGAGTGGCCACTTTAAATTTGAATGGGGCAAGGGACATGAAGAAAAGAGCTATTTGCTCCCTGACCTCACTGACTTTCCTACCTCAGGTCCCAGTTTTAGGTATGTCTATCTATCATCTCAGTGAGGCGCTGTCGGGCATCGCCCCCAGGAAGCAGAATATGACTTTTTACAACATGACAGGACTGGTGAGCTGTCACTTAGGTCTGAACATTTCAAGGTGTCCCGCCACCAGGGCCAGGAGGCTGAAGCATCTTTGATCATCAAGTATACTCATATACAGATATGGAGCTCTGTGAAGACTGGGCTTATGGAGAGTTTTCAGCTTCTGGAGGGCGGGTCGGAACGCAAGGTCAAGGTCCAGTTCCTGTGGTACGGTACCACGTCCAGCAGACACCGGAGCGGAGCGTATCTGTTCATGCCCGACCGGAAGGCCACGCCCTACTCCTCCAGCAAACCTCTCATCAGAGTCACCAGGGGGGATGTTTTCTCTGACATCACTTCCTGTTACCAGCACCTTTACCATGTTCAAGGGTTGGAAGGTATGTCTGTGGAGCTCACTAACCTAGTAGACATCAGAGGAGAGTTCAACAAGGAGCTGGCCATGAGGATCAGCTCGGACATCAGCAGCAGAAATACGTTCTACACCGACCTCAACGGATTACAGATCCAGCCTCGGAGGACGATGGCCAAGCTCCCATTGCAGGCTAAATTCTACTCTATGACCAGCATGGGTTACATCCAGGACTCGAGCTCACGACTCAGCCTGCTCTCTGGGCAGTCCCTGGGGGCTGCCAGTCTCCACACCGGGGAGCTGGAGGTGACATTGGATCGGCGTCTGAACCAGGATGAAAACGGAGGCCTCGGACAGGGAGTCACAGATAACAAACTGACTGCTAGCTCATTCAGACTGCTGGTGGAGAAAAGAGGAGAGAGGGAAGAGGAGGAGGAAGGCGGTCCAGTCAGCTACCTGTCCCTGTTGAGCCATATTACCTCCCTCTATTTAAGGAAGTGAACAGACACCACACAGGAAGTGAACAGACTCCACACAGGAAGTAGAACAGACTCCACACAGGAAGTAGAACATACTCCACACAGGAAGTGAACAGACTCCACACAGGAAGTGAACAGACTCCACACAGGAAGTGAACAGACTCCACACAGGAAGTAGAACAGACTCCACACAGGAAGTAGAACAGACTCCACACAGGAAGTAGAATAGAACCTCGACAAGCTGACGACATGTCATTTGCATAAATTAGGAACAGTAGCGGTCCTAGTATGCTTCCTTGTGGAACACCACAGCTCACTGGGAGGGGGGGGGGGGGGGTAGGGTACCGTTTACCTCCACCATCTGTTCTCTCCCCTCTAGGTAGGATTCAGGGACGTGCACAGGACTTTAGAGGGGCAGGGGCTCAAAGGCTGAAAGGGGCACTGGGCCTGTGCTATTTTTGGGGGCCCTTTTGGGCAGTGAGGGGCCTTTTTATGCTTTTTGGGTTTTTTTGGTGAAAGACACTTTTATCACTGACTTCAAAAGCCCATACATCTCCATAAATGTTCAGGGCGGAGGGAATAAGTGCTTACCCTACAGACCCCAAGTCTGTTAGGACAGCAGACTCGGTTGGCACTGCTCAAAACTTACCTTTTTAAAATAGCTTTTAAATTAATTATTATCTTTATTTCATTGTTTTATTTTTATTTATTTCTATACATTTTACTTAAATATTTTATTATAATTTGTATCATTGTTTTATGTAGTTTTTTATTTCTCATTTTATTTGTTCTTTTTTAATGTCAACATATTATTTAAATTATTCAAATGGAACTCAAACATGTTCCGTTGTGATGTCACAGTATGATGTCATAATCAAACATTCTAGAACATTTGTGATGTCACAGTATGATGTCATAATCAACCATTCTAGAACATTTGTGATGTCACAGTATGATGTCATAATCAAACATTCTAGAACATTTGTGATGTCACAGTGTGATGTCATAATAGACCATTCTAGAACATTTGTGATCTCACAGTGTGATGTCATAATAGACCATTCTAGAACATTTGTGATGTTACAGTATGATGTCATAATAGAACATTCTAGAACATTTGTGTAGAGTACATATTCAACAATTCTCTCAGAAGATCTCATATGTCATGTGAGGAGGGAAGAAGAAGCAGGCCATGCCGTATGTTCGTGGGGGGAGGCTGTTGTTTGGAGAGGAAGACAGAAGTGCGGCCTGTTCATGTGGGAGGATGGATTGGGAGAGATGCGCCGAGTGGCGGCGTCTGCGTCCGTCGGAACTGTGCAGCGAAGACATGCGTGGGAGCAGTAGTCGGTGGTGGGATGCGGAAGAAGTGGCTGTGAGAGATCAGGAACAGCGAAGGCCTTGCGATTGGTGGCCCCGGCCTGTGAGCGGCTACCCAGGGTATTGGGAGGATCGTGATGGAAGTAAATGGTGTGAGAAGGGCGAGGAAGATAGCGAAAGGGAACAGGCAGATATGGAGCTAACGACCGATAACGGAGAGGGAAGTGAGAAGGAGGCCTCGGAGATGGTGGAAGACAAAGGGAAGGAGTCGGATGGTGTAAAGAAGAAGAAGAAGGAAGAGGAAGAACGGGAGAGGGAGGAGGAGGGGTGGGATACGGTGAGGAAGAAGAGGAAGAAGCGGACGGAGAGGAACGACAGCGATGGGGATAGTGAGAGTAGGGGGGAGGAGAGGGGGGGAGAAGGGGGGAAGAGGAAGAAAGGGGGGGACGATAGCTCAAGTGGTCCGGGAGACGAGGGTGCAGGAAAAGATGTGGCAAAAGCGGAAGTGATCCATATAGTGGTCAGGCTTGAGGGGGAGAGGGATGAGAGGAAAGTAGGTAGGCTCGAGTGGCCCAAACTCATTGCCGAGCGATTAGGAGAGGTAAAGTACGTGAACGTTTTGTGGGATGGGAATCTGGCCGTAGGGTGTGGTAGTGAGGGGCAGGTGGAGGTGGCTAGGAAGATGCAGAGCATTGGGGGGGTGGGTATAAGTAAGGTGGCGAGAGTAGGGGAGAAGAGGGGGGGGGGGGTGTAAGGGGGTGATAGTTGGGGTACCGGTCGAGGTTACAGTAGAGCAGCTGGTGGAAGAGCTAAAGGAGGACAGGCGTAATGGCATAGTTAAGAGTGCAGCAAGGATGAAGAGGGGAGCGGAGAGGGCAGTGACGGGGACGGTAGTGATTACGTTTGAGGGTGGGGTTGTTCCTAGGGAGGTATTAGTAGGGCGTAGGATGTATAGGGTTAGGGAATTTGTTCATAATCCTCTTAGGTGCTATAGGTGCCAGGGGTTTGGCCATATAGCTACCACGTGTATGAAGGGGATGAGGTGCGCTAGGTGTGGCGGGGAACATGAATATGGGAAATGTGGAGAGGGAGTGAAGCCGAGGTGCTGTAGTTGTGGTGGGGAGCACAGTGTAGCGTTTCGGGGGTGCGAGGTGATGATGAAGCAGGTCGCGGATCGGAGAGAGAGAAGGGAGGGTAAGTTGACGTATGCTGGGGCGGTTAGCAGGGCAGGACAGGGGAGCCAAGAAAGGGTGCAGGGGGTTGAAGGAGGGCATTTGGCAGTGAGGGTAGAGCAGGTGGAAAGAGACAGGGGAAGGGAGGAGAAATTAGGTATTGTGGCCTTCGTGGCAGGGGTAGTTACTGGTATGGCAGAGGTTACGGGTAGAACAGAGATGGTGAAGATGATTGTTAGGATAGCGGTTCAACATCTGGGATTGGAAGGTCTGGACTGGAAGGAGGTGTGTAAAGAATTGGCTGAGGGGGCTGCGAGGGACAAGGCTGCGAGGGACAAAGCAGCCCAGGATAAGATAGCAGGGGGCAAGGAGGGTCCCGCGGAGGGGGGCTCAAACAGGAAGTAGCAGCAGTAGATGCACTCCAATGGACAATGTAGTTGATGACGGGGTCCAGTAGAAGAAGAAAAAGAAGGTGAAGAAGGATAAGAAGGAGAAGAAGAAGAGCCCATAAAAAGAATTGCGGAGGGCAGTAATACGCCTCGATGCGTCTACTCTGCCGGAAATTCAAATAAGAAGAAGAAGAAGAAGAAGATCTCATATCTCAGAAGTCAAGTGAAGATATCACTTGTTGTTTCCTGCTACTTGTCTGTAAGCTTGAATATATTCTGTAGATACAATTTAAAATCCCCACATGGAAAAGGAAACAATGTCCTGTACACTCCTTAATGAGCTGCGTCTTGAGGGAAGGTTCTGTGATGTGGTTATTAAAGTCAACAGCACTGAGTTGAATGCCCACAAGGCCCTCATGTGTGACTGCAGCGACTATTTCGGGTAAGTTTAGCTTGGTTCAGGTTAGATTGGTTCAGGTTAGCTTGGTTAGTAAACAGATACCCTACTGTACTTTTTCTGTAAACAGATAATATACTGTATGTCTACTGTAAAAAGATACTATACTTCTACTGTAAAAATATACTATACTTCTACTGTAAACTGATAATATACTGTATTTCTACTGTAAACGGATATTATACTGTATATCTACTGTAAAAATATACTATACTGTACTTATACTGTAAAAATATACTATACTGTACTTATACTGTAAACATATAATATACTGTACTTCTACTGTAAACAGATATTATACTGTACTTCTACTGTAAAAAGATACTATACTGTACTTATACTGTACACAGATACTATACTGTACTTCTACTCTAAACATATACTATACTGTACTTCTACTGTAAACAGATACTATAATGTACTTCTACTGTAAATATATAATATACTGTACTTCCACTGTAAACAGATACTATACTGTACTTATACTGTAAACAGATACTATACTGTACTTCTACTGTAAACATATACTATACTGTACTTCTACTGTAAAAAGATACTATACTGTACTTCCACTGTAAAAAAAATATACTATACTGTACTTCTACTGTAAACAGATACTATACTGTACTTCTACTGTAAAAATATACTATACTCCTACTGTGCTAAGACCCTATACTTCTACAGTGAACATATATTACTACACAGGACAGAATGTTGCTTACTGTTTACTCATCAGATATCTCTATACTCTGCGTCCCACAGAGCCC
>NC_140180.1:103668891-103672433 GCF_963971535.1 Notolepis coatsorum
TGGCACGGAATGTGTTAAACATGGGATGGCCCGGATACCCCCGTGTCCTCACCCTAACCCAACACATCACCCCAGTCCTCCATTCCCTTTAAGGTGATCCTGCTGGTCTACAAGGCCAATCATCACAAAAATATAAACTTGAACTTGAACTTGAACATGATCACTCCGGCCCGACCAGGACCTCCTCTCCCCTCAACCTGGTCTGGCAGCCAAGACCTCCTCTCCACCCCACGCACCAGGCTGTCCACCACGGGGCACCGTGCCTCTCCACCCCACGCACCAGGCTGTCCACCAGGGGGCACCGTGCCTCTCCACCCCACGCACCAGGCTGTCCACCAGGGGGCACCGTGCCCTCCTCTCCACCCCACGCACCAGGCTGTCCACCAGGGGGCACCGTGCTTTTTCCTCACCTTATTATTAATTTACATATACCTATATATATATATTTTATTTTTTTTAATTATTATTATTATCTGTAAAAAAAATGCCAGTGAATTTTTTTTTCTTCAAAAAATGCCAAAATTGACAGCTCTGAGCAGGCCTGCACTGCAGTATTGCCTGCAGTAATTATTCGTGCAGAATACTTCACAGGTTGACCCATTGTTAAATAAATAATAAATAACAGCCAATCAAAATAGGCTATTAACTTCATCTAAGCACGGTCTGTGCAGTTAAACTCTTGCCATTGAATGGATAACAAGGCTGTCAATCATTCAATCCACCAATCAGCTAATGGTTTCTCTTTTGCTGTTCTGTGGCTCTGCAGCTAGCATGATTGACAGCCTTGTGGCCCAATCAGATAATGGTTTCTCTTGTGCCGTACTGTGGCTTTGCAGCGAGCTTGTTTTCAAAATAATTTTTATCTCAGTTTAAGAAGATAACTTGTTGGAGCTAATGTAGCTAAATGGCTACCACCGCAGCTATCAGGCCCAGGGTGGAGTGTTTTGTTATGGTTCATGAACTTATTGTGCATCGTTTGATGATATATATATACACCTGCGATAAAAGCTAAACGTCACAACAACAACAACAACAACGTCATCGCCTCGCGGGCACTTTGAATTCTCTAGTACTGTAGATAGCGTTGCAATGGAGGAACGAGATATTGTCGACTAGCTTGCTTGCTAGCTAACGTTATGCAAGTCTTGTGAATGTCTAAACAGGGCTGATGGCATTGATGAAGATGATATCAATAACAACAATGCCGCCGCCCTATCTGGAATGAATGAATGGAAAAGATGACGTTGTGGGATGTAGCAGCAGGCGCGGCGCATCGAAGGTAAGGGACAATACATAATGTTGTTGAAACTGCCGCCGTGCAGTTGTAACGTTATGCAAGTCTTGTGAATGTCTAAACAAAAGGCATTGTTTGATTGATTGATTGAAAACTTTATTAATGACGCAATGAAGCATATAGCACTAGTTAGAGGGGACATTCGGATTCCTCTCGGATTCATTCATTGAGCAGAACTGCAATTCGCTTGATTGAATTGATTGATTGATTGAAAACTTTATTAACAGATTGCAGAATGGGTACAGTACAGTACAGCTCAATACATACAATACATACAATACAAAAGCTCAGCTGCAGAAACGTTGAGGAGACAATACCCACAGGACTTGGAGGAGAACTTTGTTTTCACTGTCTGTCTATTGTCTACACATTCTGCCGTGAATTGAATTGAATTGAATTGTAAAACTGTATTAACAGATTGCAGAATGGGTACAGTACAGTACAGCTCAATACATACAATTGTTAAGGGGATGCAGACCAGAGAAAGACATATATGACATACATGACATACAGATAGACAGTACTGCTACATCTATACATTTATGACATGTACCAGACTTGCACATACAGTACTGTTTGTGATATAAAAATAGTCCAGAAAAGGGAGTATATACATTTGACGTAGAAACTGTACATTGGAGGAGGTTGGGTAGGGGACGGGACGGGACTGTACATTGGAGGTGGGGGTGGGGGACATACACTGTACAACTGTACAAACAAAACTGTACATTGGAATATTGACAACCATACTTACTGTACATTGAGGGGTTGTGTTAGGACATTTATAGGGGCCAGTCATAGCATACTGTGTTATTTTTTGATGGGCCCGAGCCATACTGTTCATGGTCTGCTTGGTTTGATCAGGGGCCGCCGAGCCACTGTATACTATTCATGGTCTGCTTGGTTTGATCAGGGGCCGCCGAGCCACTGTATACTGTACATGGTCTGCTTGGTTTGATCAGGGGCCGCCGAGACACTGTATACTGTACATGGTTTGATCAGGGGCCGCCGAGCCACTGTATACTGTACATGGTCTGCTTGGTTTGATCAGGGGCCGCCGAGCCACTGTATACTGTACATGGTCTGCTTGGTTTGATCAGGGGCCGCCGAGCCACTGTATACTGTACATGGTCTGCTTGGTTTGATCAGGGGCCGCCGAGCCACTGTATACTGTACATGGTCTGCTTGGTTTGATCAGGGGCCGCCGAGCCACTGTACACTGTACATGGTCTGCTTGGTTTGATCAGGGGCCGCCGAGCCACTGTATACTGTACATGGTCTGCTTGGTTTGATCAGGGGCCGCCGAGCCACTGTATACTGTACATGGTCTGCTTGGTTTGATCAGGGGCCGCCGAGCCACTGTATACTGTACATGGTCTGCTTGGTTTGATCAGGCCGCCGAGCCACTGTATACTGTACATGGTCTGCTTGGTTTGATCAGGCCGCCGAGCCACTGTATACTGTACATGGTCTGCTTGGTTTGATCAGGGGCCGCCGAGCCACTGTATACTGTACATGGTCTGCTTGGTTTGATCAGGCCGCCGAGCCACTGTATACTGTACATGGTCTGCTTGGTTTGATCAGGCCGCCGAGCCACTGTATACTGTACATGGTCTGCTTGGTTTGATCAGGGGCCGCCGAGCCACTGTATACTGTACATGGTCTGCTTGATTTGATCAGGGGCCACCAAGCCACTGTATACTGTACATGGTCTGCTTGGTTTGATCAGGGGCCGCCGAGCCACTGTATACTGTACATGGTCTGCTTGGTTTGATCAGGGGCCGCCGAGCCACTGTATACTGTACATGGTCTGCTTGGTTTGATCAGGGGCCGCCGAGCCACTGTATACTGTACGTCCCCAAAATGAATGGAAGCGAATGAGGAGCCTGACACCTGGGAGGAATGGGGGTGTTGCAGCGTTGGGGATGTTTAAAAAATATAATTTAATATATAATATAATAATTTGTGCTTCACCAAAAAATTTGGTCAGCAGCCTCCACTGACACACACACACACACACACACACACGCACACACGCACACACGCACGCACACACACACACACACACACACGCACACACACACACACACACACACACGCACGCACGCACGCACGCACGCACGCACGCACGCACGCACGCACGCACGCACGCACGCACGCACGCACCACACACACACACACACACACACACACAGACAGACAGACAGACAGACAGACAGACAGACAGACAGACAGACAGACAGACAGA
>NC_140180.1:103672633-103687633 GCF_963971535.1 Notolepis coatsorum
GAGAGAGAGGATACACCGGCCAGTGTCCACTCTGGATCATCCTGCTAGAGAGAGAGAGAGGGAGGGAGAGAGAGAGAGAGGGAGAGATGGAGAGAGAGAGAGAGGATACACCAGCCAGTGTCCACTCTGGGTCATCCAGCTAGAGAGAGAGAGAGGGAGGGAGAGAGAGAGGGAGAGATGGAGAGAGAGAGAGGGAGAGATAGAGGGAGAGATGGAGAGAGAGAGAGGATACACCGGCCAGTGTCCACTCTGGGTCATCCTGCTAGAGAGAGAGAGAGAGAGGGAGGGAGAGAGAGAGGGAGAGATGGAGAGAGAGAGAGGATACACCGGCCAGTGTCCACTCTGGGTCATCCAGCTGTAACTCTTTGATTCACCTGAACCTACTTTGATGTATTAAACCCATGTTTGTTCAAGACCACCTGACCGTCTACGTTTGATTTCTCCCACACTGGACTACTGATCTAGGGTCAGTTCAAGGTGTGACAGTACTACTGCTCTAGGGTCAGATCAAGGTGTGACAGTACTACTGATCTAGGGTCAGTTCAAGGTGTGACAGTACTACTGATCTAGGGTCAGTTCAAGGTGTGACAGTACTACTGATCTAGGGTCAGATCAAGGTGTGACAGTACTACTGATCTAGGGTCAGTTCAAGGTGTGACAGTACTACTGATCTAGGGTCAGATCAAGGTGTGACAGTACTACTGATCTAGGGTCAGATCAAGGTGTGACAGTACTACTGATCTAGGGTCAGATCAAGGTGTGACAGTACTACTGATCTAGGGTCAGATCAAGGTGTGACTGGACTACTGATCTAGGGTCAGATCAAGGTGTGACAGTACTACTGATCTAGGGTCAGTTCAAGGTGTGACAGTACTACTGATCTAGGGTCAGATCAAGGTGTGACAGTACTACTGATCTAGGGTCAGTTCAAGGTGTGACTGGACTACTGATCTAGGGTCAGATCAAGGTGTGACAGTACTACTGATCTAGGGTCAGTTCAAAGTGTGACTGGACTACTGATCTAGGGTCAGATCAAGGTGTGACAGTACTACTGATCTAGGGTCAGTTCAAGGTGTGACAGTACTACTGCTCTAGGGTCAGATCAAGGTGTGACAGTACTACTGATCTAGGGTCAGTTCAAGGTGTGACAGTACTACTGATCTAGGGTCAGTTCAAGGTGTGACAGTACTACTGATCTAGGGTCAGATCAAGGTGTGACAGTACTACTGATCTAGGGTCAGTTCAAGGTGTGACAGTACTACTGATCTAGGGTCAGATCAAGGTGTGACAGTACTACTGATCTAGGGTCAGATCAAGGTGTGACAGTACTACTGATCTAGGGTCAGTTCAAGGTGTGACTGGACTACTGATCTAGGGTCAGATCAAGGTGTGACAGTACTACTGATCTAGGGTCAGTTCAAGGTGTGACTGGACTACTGATCTAGGGTCAGTTCAAGGTGTGACAGTACTACTGATCTAGGGTCAGATCAAGGTGTGACAGTACTACTGATCTAGCGTCAGATCAAGGTGTGACAGTACTACTGATCTAGGGTCAGTTCAAGGTGTGACTGGACTACTGATCTAGGGTCAGATCAAGGTGTGACAGTACTACTGATCTAGGGTCAGTTCAAGGTGTGACTGGACTACTGATCTAGGGTCAGATCAAGCTGATCCCTCACACCAGGTTGCAGACTTTCGGGGACAGAGCCTTCAGCGTGGCGCCCCCCACCCTCTGGAACTCTCTCCCCCCTGAAATCCGCAACGCCAGCAGAGACAGGAGCGGAGCGTATCTGTTCATGCCCGACGGGAAGGCCACGCCCTACTCCTCCAGCAAACCTCTCATCAGAGTCACCAGGGGGGATGTTTTCTCTGACATCACTTCCTGTTACAAGCACCTCTACCATGTCCAAGGTTTGGAAGGTATGTCTGTGGAGCTCACTAACTTAGTAGACATCAGAGGAGAGTTCTACAAGGAGCTGGCCATGAGGATCAGCTCGGACATCAACAGCAGAGACACGTTCTACACCGACCTCAACGGCTTCCAGATCCAGCCTCGGAGGACGATGGCCAAGCTCCCATTGCAGGCTAAATTCTACTCTATGACCAGCATGGGTTACATCCAGGACTCGAGCTCACGACTCAGCCTGCTCTCTGGGCAGTCCCTGGGGGCTGCCAGTCTCCACACCGGGGAGCTGGAGGTGACATTGGATCGGCGTCTGAACCAGGATGAAAACGTAGGCCTCGGACAGGGAGTCACAGATAACAAACTGACTGCTAGCTCATTCAGACTGCTGGTGGAGAAAAGAGGAGAGAGGGAAGAGGAGGAGGAAGGCGGTCCAGTCAGCTACCTGTCCCTGTTGAGCCATATTACCTCCCTCTATTTAAGGAAGTGAACAGACACCACACAGGAAGTGAACAGACTCCACACAGGAAGTGAACAGACTCCACACAGGAAGTAGAACAGACTTTGGAATGGTGGTGTTGGGCACCCAAGTGGCCACCCATGTAACGTGCTGCGTTGCGAAGCGGCCGACCCGGGTTCGATTCCCGGACCCGGCGTCCTTTGCCGAATGTCTTTCCCCCGCTCTGTCTCCCGTTCTTCCTCTCTCTCTCTCTCTCTCTCTCTACCGGACTGCCCGGTAGTACAAACAAATAAAAATCTACCAAAAACATAAGGTCGCATGTGACACAGCTGCTCACCCGTTATTTTTTTTTTTCGTTTTAAAAACATATTTATAAACCATTAATGCGTTTAAAACTTGACGCATATATCAACTGAGACTATCAACTAACTATATTGACCAAAAGAATCGAGATGAAACCAAAGAAAACCACAACGAGTCCAAAAACAGTCGTAGAGGTCCCGCCGCAGGAATCAGGATTCGTACGGCAGACAGCAGAAAATATAGACTTGACAGTGGCCGCTTCAAGTTCAACCCCATCAAACACCTCCGCAGACACCGAACATATCATCCGGAAAATGGAGGAAATGGGGAAGACAATGGAGAAGAGAATGGAGGAAATGGAGAAGATAATAACTCAAAAAGTAGATGCTATTAAAGAATCTATTGAAGGCAAAATTGATGCGCTGAGAGCGGACGCAGACGCACAGATTAAACGCACCGAGGCTCTGGAAACAGTAATGGAAGCCCACGAAAAAAAATTCGCTCGCATCTACAAAGAAGTAGAGGTTAACAACGTTAACCTAACTGCTGAGATGAAGGGAAACTACAAAGAAATCAATACGGAGCTCAGCGAAATAACGTTGGAGCTTAAGCGAATCAATGAAGAACAGAAAGCCAAATATTCGAGATGGAATATCAAAAACGCAAGCTGAATATTCGTATAGTCGGTCTGGACGAGTCAGTGAGATGTGTAAACCCTGAAGAGTTTGCCACAGAATTACAGAAAATCTTGGGAACAGAGATCCTTCCTAAAATACCAGAGGTGGAACAGTGCTTCAGATTGGGGTCCCGCTCCATTGGCAATAACGCTAAGCCCAGAGTGATATTGGTTATCCTGCGCCAAGTCAGAATAAAAGAAATTATTATTCGTGAAACTCGCAGGATGAAAGGCAATCTGAAATACATGGATGTACCAATACACTGCTTTGAAGATTATTGTCGTGATGTAGTGGAACTGCGTGCCAAGTTCAAGACGGTGATGTCTCAACTATACCTGGAGAAATACAGACCCCTACTAACATACCCTGCAATACTTCGCATTGTCGATAAACAAGGAGCAAGGGTTTTCCTCAACTCGCCTGAAGATGCAGCCAAATACTTGTCTGCACAACATGCAGAATAGTGTATAAATGGCCTTTTAATCTCTGTTATGCAAGGTCACCATATAGTACAATCTTTAATGAACCGAGGATTTGGGACAGAGAGACCTACGTGCTCAGAGTTTTTGAATGCTTTCCCCGTCGGGTTTATATTATTTTTTTTGTATTTAATTTTTTTATTCTTTTTTAAACAAACATATAAACAAACATGACAACACACGATAAGATATACAAGCATTAATTGTCAGGGCACATCCAATGAGATCACCTTTTGGTTAGTTGTTTTATATAAGATATACCCATAATACCTGTTATCTAAAAAAAAAAACCTACACACATATGCTCAGCTCGAACCCCCCCCTCCCGGACCCCACCTTGAGAAGTACCTCCACTATCCCTCGCACCTAACCAGACACTACCATTATAAGCTAGCTTTTATTCTCTCCACCACTTCTAACCACATTGACATTTTGGATTCATTGAGACCCAGAATTCTTGCTGTAGATATTTCATGGTAAATTACATCGAGATATGTAAGAAACCAAACTTTACGGCACATTTTTTCCGGTTGAAACCAGCGTGATGCGATCAGCTTTTTGGCTACTGTGATACCCGATAAAACCAATCTCTTTAGCTGTGGATTCACTGCAAACTCAAAAACATCATTCAACAGCAATACCGAGGGGTGTACAGGTATATTCCAAGATACGAGTTTTGATATTTGTTGGGTCACATCTTTCCAGAATGCCTTAACTGGTGAGCAGTCCCAATACATGTGCATAAATGTCCCTTCGTCCCCATTTGTACATTGGGTGCATTTGGAATCTTGTTTGAGCCCCATTCGGCACAGTCTTATAGGAGTCAAGTATGTCCTGTGAATATAGTTAAGATTGATTTGTTGATGATCCGGGTTCCTTGATGTAAGTCGGACATTTGCCCAGGCTCCTTGCCAATCAAAGTCATTTTCCAGGTCTGGTATATCCCTCCTCCAGACAGAGTCAAGTTGGAGGGTTTCATACGAGGACGTTAGTAATTGATGATAAAATTCTGAAACAAAACCTCTCGATGTCTCTCTTGAGTGAACTAAAGACGTCATATGCTTTTGTAATCTGATGGCTAATACCTTAGAGTACAGTTTGATATCTGTTCCGAGGAGGCTTACAGGTCTATAACTACCGCACTCGTTGGGGTCTTTGTCTTTTTTAAGGAGGACTGTTATGAGTGCAATATTGTCAATTTTATGGAAGTTCCCCTCCTTGACTGAGTATAAGATCATATTTAGTAATAAGGGGCCAATTATGTCCCAACAAGAAAGGTACATTTCTGATGGGAAACCGTCTCTTCCTGGAGCCTTACCACTTTTCATTGCGGTTATGGCCTTCTTGAGTTCCTCTAGTGTGATCGGTATTTCTAACTGTTTAGCGTCATCCTCTGAAAGTTTAGGGAGAATAATTTGATTAAGAAATGTGTCCATTTTGTTTTGATCGAAGGTCATTTCTGATTTATATAAATCGGAGTAGAATACTTTGAATGTATCGTTTATTTTTACAGGATCTGTTACAAGTACTTGTTGTGCTCTAATGGTAGTTATATCTGCAAATGTTGCATTAATTCTTAATCGCATGGCTAATAGGTGGCTGGGTTTGGAACCATGGGAGTACTCGGGTTTATATTATTGCGGACATATTGGATTCAAGATTGGAACACTCCAGAACATACTGGAACATTCAAACAATGTAAAAATGACATATTGGAATAATCTAGAACATCTAAGCAGTCTTTGATATAGGGAACATTCTGGAATATCAGCAATACGTGGTCAGTCACTCTACCAGAAGCCCCTCGGGGGAATAATCAACAGTATCTAGATGCAGAACCACAGAGCCATCATAGCCGGCCGGCTGAAAGATCACTCTACACAACGATCATCGCCCACCCCGGTCAGGGGAAATGCTGCATATACGTATTTAAAAACTGTTTTTTAATTAATGGGAAATATTTCCACTACTTCTCCAATTTATACTTTAGATGTTTAAGCATAGCAATGCTCTTTTAAGATCTAAGTTAATGTTCTCTTCCTTTTACTTGTTTTTTTCATCCGCTCTCTCTGATTTATTGAGACTCTCTCTTCAGTTCAATACCTTCATATTATTCATGGGTTACTATAAATTACACAAGTTCATATAAAATGTAAGTGATTAGGGCATGACAATTGAAGCTTATTTTTGGTCTTTATTTTTATTTTTATCTCATTTAAATTTTTATTTTTACGGGAAAGTGGCCAAGCCACAGTCGACATTCTACTTATGGTAGAATTTAGAGTGTTAGATCCTATGGTATACATAGGAATGTTAAGGATAATTGGATCATTCTGGGATATCCGGTGGTGCAAGGGAGGGAGTCATACGCAAAGGTTGTGTTCATGGAACACAATCCTGTACGACTCTCGGTGGGAGGGAAGGGTAGGGGATTTTTATTTGTATATATGTATGTTTTTAAGCTCGGCTCTCAACGGGACCTCACTAGTGGGATGTATATCTATTATTGCCTCGCACTCTAGAAGCATTACCAAAAATTACAATGCAACATGTATAGACTATGGCTAGTTTGAATATAATGATATGGAACACCGGGGGAATAAATAACCAACTCAAACGCAAAAGCGTGCTCACACTGATGAAAAAAGAACATGTGGACATTGCTCTGCTAAGCGAAACGCACATTCTAGGGAAAGACATAGATAAATTAGCGGACAACACATACCATAATATCAGTCACTCTTCTATTGGTACGAGAACTCGGGGTGTAGCCATAGTCGTTAAACGTAAGTTGAATATTGTACTAAAGGGAGTATGGTCTGATGTAGAAGGTCGGATAACTATAGCTAAGATTGAACATAAGAACAGGAAAATAGCGTTGATACCGGTATACGCCCCAAATTTGTACGAAGAAGATTTCTTCACTACAATAACCAATGCAATGTTAGACATTCCCGATTACTCATTTATAATAGGAGCGGATTTTAATGCCATCTGGAACCCAAGGATGGACAAATCTTACCTCGCCTTTTTCCAGCGAACAAAAGAATTCATCGAAGGCATTAAAGGATTGGTCGAAGATTACAGGTGTAAATGACTTATGGTGGTTACTTAATCCCACGACCCGAAAGTACTCTTGTCGATCTGCGAGACATAATACACTATCCAGAATAGATTATGTCTTTGCATCACAGAGACTATTTGATAATTATGAAGTGGAAATGATACCCAACGCACTATCAGATCACTGTTATTTACTCCTTAAAGGTACATTTGGTATACTATCCTCCCGAGCCCCAAGATGGCGATTTAACTCGTTGCTGCTTAATAATTCGGAATTCATTACACAACTCAAAGAAGCTCTTATAGTATTCCAACGGGAGAATGCAAACTCGGTGCAAGACCCCAGAATAATATGGATGTCGGTAAAGGGAATGATCAAAGATTTCACGGATAGCTTTTCCTCCAAAATGCGCAAGAATCAATGCACAAAACTGGCTGAGCTGGAAACGCTTTACTCAACGTTATTTAATTCTCTAAAATACAACAACTCAACTCGACTAGAAAATCAAGTTAACGTACTAAAAATAGAGATCAATGCCATATACAGACAACAATCGGAAATACAAATACGCAGCACAAGACAACAGTAGTACTCCCATGGTTCCAAACCCAGCCACCTATTAGCCATGCGATTAAGAATGAATGCAACATTTGCAGATATAACTACCATTAGAGCACAACAAGTACTTGTAACAGATCCTGTAAAAATAAACGATACATTCAAAGTATTCTACTCCGACTTATATAAATCAGAAACGACCTTCGATCAAAACAAAATGGACACATTTCTTAATCAAATTATTCTCCCTAAACTTTCAGAGGATGACGCTAAACAGTTAGAAACACCGATCACACTAGAGGAACTCAAGAAGGCCATAACCGCAATGAAAAGTGGTAAGGCTCCTGGAAGAGACGGTTTCCCATCAGAAATGTACCTTTCTTGTTGGGACATAATTGGCCCCTTATTACTAAATATGATCTTATACTCAGTCAAGGAGGGGAACTTCCATAAGAATGACAATATTGCACTCATAACAGTCCTCCTTAAAAAAGACAAAGACCCCAACGAGTGCGGTAGTTATAGACCTTTAAGCCTCCTCGGAACAGATATCAAACTGTACTCTAAGGTATTAGCCATCAGATTACAAAAGCATATGACGTCTTTAGTTCACCCGGACCAAACTGGCTTCATAGGAGGCCGCCTGATCACTGAAAACATAAGACGAATACTGCACGTACTTGATGCCGACAAGGAGGACACCATACCTAAGGCGATGCTGTCCCTGGATGCTATGAAAGCCTTTGACAGGCTGGAATGGTCGTATCTATGGGCAGTGCTCGAAAGGATGGGGTTAGGAAAAGGATTCATCGATATGATTAAAGTATTATACAAAGACCCATCGGCCATGATTACAACAGGCACAATCATCTCCAAAATCTTTCCGATATCACGCTCTGCCAGACAGGGTTGTCCTCTTAGTCCCGGACTGTTCAATCTATCATTAGAGCCTTTAGCACAATATATAAGACAATCCCAATCCATAGAACCAATCGTAATCAAGGGCACACAACAAAAAATTTGTTTATATGCGGACGATGTAATATTGTTCATGCAAAACCCCAACACCACATTGCCTCATCTGCTCAAGTTGATTGAGGACTTTGGTGATTTATCGGGATTTAAGATAAATTGGCCGAAGTCGGCTTTCCTTCCACTTAACACCCCTGCAAAAAAAGATACAACCCTCCCAGGAGAGATACCGATGGTAAAACATTTCAGATGCTTGGGAGTGGAAATATTCCCCACCATAAGACAAACGGTGAAGCACAACTACACAAAAATCCAAAACAAAATCAAAGACGACCTTGATAGATGGGCAAAACTTAAAAACACAGTACAAGCACGGATATCAATAGTTAAGATGGATGTACTACCTAAAATCAACTTCTTCAGTTCAATGCTACCGTTACCCCCTCCAGAGGGTTACTGGAAAAGATTACACTCCTCCACATACACATTTATTTGGAATAACAAACCACCACGTATAAAAAGATCCACCGCACAGAGAAATAAAGCAGATGGTGGCATGGCATTTCCAGATTTTTTCCTATATTTTAAGGCGTACACATTAAGTCCATTGACAACATGGTTTGACTCCCAAGCATTAGCATCCTGGAGAAAATTAGAAGAAAACATAGTAGCCCCACATAGACTGAAGGACATAGCATACACTAAACTACCAATCAAGCACTGTGAACGAAAATTTGGCCCCATAATTACTCATGCGATCCGGATATGGCGTGAATCACAAAAAAAAAATCCTAACCCACAAAAATGGCACAATCATACTCCCTTATTCAATAACAATGCACTCTTAATTGGAAAACGACCTATAAGATTCCCTATATGGGAAGAGCAAGGCATACACTCATTAGGGGATGTTTTTAACAAACAGGGTTTTTGTAGTGATAAAGAAATACGCAAAAAAATTTATCTCACCAAGTCCACATGGCTTTTTCACAAACAGTTAGAGCTATGTTTGAAGTCTCACGGTGTTCCATTAGACAGACCAATTGAACACCACAGATACCACAAATTCTTCTACGCAAGAGAGACATCGAGAGGTTTTGTTTCAGAATTTTATCATCAATTACTAACGTCCTCGTATGAAACCCTCCAACTAGACTATGTCTGGAGGAGGGATATACCAGACCTGGAAAATGACTTTGATTGGCAAGGAGCCTGGGCAAATGTCCGACTTACATCAAGGAACCCGGATCATCAACAAATCAATCTTAACTATATTCACAGGACATACTTGACTCCTATAAGACTGTGCCGAATGGGGCTTAAACAAGATTCCAAATGCACCCAATGTACAAATGGGGACGAAGGGACATTTATGCACATGTATTGGGACTGCTCACCAGTTAAGGCATTCTGGAAAGATGTGACCCAACAAATATCAAAACTCGTATCTTGGAATATACCTGTACACCCCTCGGTATTACTATTGAATGATGTTTTTGAGTTTGCAGTGAATCCACAGCTAAAGAGATTGGTTTTATCGGGTATCACAGTAGCCAAAAAGCTGATCGCATCACGCTGGTTTCAACCGGAAAAAATTTGCCGTAAAGTTTGGTTTCTTACATATCTCGATTTACCATGAAATATCTACAGCAAGAATTCTGTGTCTCAATGAATCCAAAATGTCAATGTGGTTAGAAGTGGTGGAGAGAATAAAAGCTAGCTTATAATGGTAGTGTCTGGTTAGGTGCGAGGGATAGTGGAGGTACTTCTCAAGGTGGGGTCCGGGAGGGAGGGGTTCGAGCTGGAGCATATGTGTGTAGGTTTTTTAGATAACAGGTATTAGGGGTATATCTTATATAAGACAACTAACTAAAATGTGATCTCATTGGATGTGCCCTGACAATTAATGCTTGTATATCTTATCGTGTGTTGTCATGTTTGTTTATATGTTTGTTTAAAAAATAATAAAAAAATAAAATACAAAAACATAATACAAAAAAATGCCTGGTGGTGGTGTCGGTGGGACCCAAATGCAGACAGAGGAGGAGGTAGCAGACCAGACAAGGCTGGTAGTGATTCAAAGGAGATTTACTTAGACAAATAACTTAGAGCACTACAAAACAAAACCTCTCAGCTACGCTGGAAGAGGGAACACGTTAACAAAAGGTGGAACGAACACAACACTAAACTACAAAACGTACTTAACAGGCAAGGCAGACGGGATAGATGAACAAGGCATAGCAGGCGAGTGAACGAATATCATAGGGGACAGACGAAGACTAAAGACAAGAGCAACGACGGTAACAGGAACACCTGGGAGGGGAAACAGACTGACAGACTAGAGTGCAAGACTAATAACAAATACAAGGCAAGACTAAACACACTGGGCACATAAAAACTAACAAGGGGTCCATCTCTATCTCTCTCCCTTTCTCTCTCTCTCCCCACCTCTCTCTATCTCTCTCTGAGGTAGGTACAGTATGGGATAAATGAGAAATATATCAACAGGAATCTCTGTCTCTCTCTCTCTCTCTCTCTCTCTCTCTCTCTCTCTCTCTCTCTCTCTCTGTAATGTTTCCTCCGGTCCTGCGGGACCAGATGGCAACCCTCCTCCCGGTTCAGCTGGTCCAGGTTTCGGACCTTCACAACTCCCCTTCAATACACCACTTCACACTTCAACATTGCCAACAGGTGGGCTGATCCAGATGTGGCATATCTGGCATCAGCTCACTCACCTGATTAACATTATTTCCTGCCATTTATGTTTGATATATTCAATGTCTATGTTGTCTTTATTATTTCTACTGTGTTAGTCTTGTGTCCCTACTGTCTGTGTTTTTTTTTTCTTTTTTTTTGTCTCTTTTCCCCCCTCCTTTTTCCTCCAATTTTCTTCCATCCCAATGTTAGCCGTTATGCCAATTCCCAATCCCCTTCCTGGTCGCTGCGCACTTACCCCCCAACAGTCGGTCTTGGAGAGTGGAGGCTACCACGTGCTTCCTCCGACACACGTCCAGCCAATCAACCGCTTCTTTTCACCTGGCAGCCCGGACTTTCACTGAAAGGGCGTAGCGTGTGGAAGGATCACACTACCCCCCTTAGATCCTATCCGCGCTGAGCAGGCGCCCCGACCGAACTGTAGGAGTCGCTGTTTACAACGACCTGGACCCACCCCGCCAGCTTCTCCCACCCTCTAATACTGCCAATTGTATTAGTGTGAACGGCCAGCCAAGCTGGTGACAACCCCCGGAGCTGTGAGCTGGATTCGAACAGGCGAATCCTAGCGTCTCCGGGGTTGGTGACGAACGCAATCTCCGCTACGCCACCTGACCGCCCGCGAGTGAGTTTCTAACATTTATATTTATATATTATGTTTCAAATTGTGAATTAGACTGTACTTTATTTGACTGGTTCTGTGCAGTTGGTGGGTTGGTAGGTTTGTGCGGAGTCAGTGTTCACTTGGTCAGCTGTCCGCTGCCAGTGACATGGATTTCGTCAAACTGACAAGGAAACATGGCTTTAAAATATCGCCGTCGTCTCCATGCTCAGTTGAAGACTGTAGTCTTGCTGTTGCAAAAGAGGTAGGCAAGGATGAACGGCGGCGTCGTTATCTTTGTAGACGATGTGGTTAAAGCAAAAACTGTCATTATCAATGGTCTAGTAATAAATGACACGTTCGTCATTACAATGCCAGCGAAAAAGGTGACTTTGGCGAATGTTCCCCCATTGGTAAATGATGAGCTTATCTTGAGAGAACTCGCCAGATATGGAAAAATTGTATCTCCACTAAACGAAAATGTCATCAGGTTGCAAAGTGCCAGAATTGCAACATGTTGTTTCACACAGATGGCAGACGTTCATAATAATGAACAAACGCGAGGAGGAACTAGATTTGAATTTTAAAGTGGTAGTAGACGGGTTTGATTATGTTATTTATGCAACAATGCAGAATATGAAATGTTTTGGCTGTGGTAAAGAGGGGCATCTGAGAAAGTCTTGCCCAGGAGAGGGGCCTAGTACTGGGAACAATTCTGGGAAGGACACAACAAAAAAATGTATGGGGGTACAGGTTGAATCAAGAGGGTGGTGGAGAGGCTTCTGAAAAGGCTAATGGAACAGATAGGAGTGATAAAAACGAGGAAGGCACAGGCAAGGCGGGTGAAGCAGTACAAGGAGAAAGTGGTGGGGATGAAAATGAGGGTGTGGGGGAGGTCGTGGTGGAAGAGGAAAATGAGAATGGAGGTGAAAATGGGGTGGATGGTGAAGATGGAGTTGATCTGCAAGGACAGGGTGGAGGGGCTTGTGTCAGCAAGGACACTATAATTAACCAGGAGGAAAGTAGGCCTGTAGATGAAACAGAGTCAAAGGACACATGTGGGGAGGTTAAAGTGGAGAAAGGAGTGGTAGTGGATGTTGACATGGAGGAGGAGGAGAACAAGCTGAAGGTCATTCGGCAGAAAAACAAGTCAAAAGTAGACAGTTTGACAAGCTCTCAAGCTAAGAAGGAGGATGTGAAAAAAGTAAACCGTACTACACAAAGTACACAGGAGGGTACCTGGTCGGATGGAAGCTCTGAAGATGATTATGAATGGGGGAGTGATGCATCTTCAGATGCAGAAGCTAAATCTTCCTATGGACTGGGTGAAATGAAAATGGAAAACAGGAAGGGTGTAGAGGTAGGAAATTTCTTTCCAGATAGGGAGATGTTCAGCCAGGAAAAATATGAAGTGTAAAGGAGATGGACGTTTTTCTGACAAAGAAATATACAGGTTGAGGAAAATTGTACAGAAGGTGCAGCGGGACCTCAAAAAGGAAGATGATGGAGTGGACTCAGTATAGTTGGTTACATTGTTCACATGGGTGGTTTACTCTTTATTTCTAATGAGAAGTGTTTTTAGAGTGGCCACTTTAAATTTGAATGGGGCAAGGGACATGAAGAAAAGAGCTATTTGCTCCCTGACCTCACTGACTTTCCTACTTCAGGTCCCAGTTTTAGGTATGTCTATCTATCATCTCAGTGAGGCGCTGTCGGGCATCGCCCCCAGGAAGCAGAATATGACTTTTTACAACATGACAGGACTGGTGAGCTGTCACTTAGGTCTGAACATTTCAAAGTGTCCCGCCACAAGGGCCAGGAGGCTGAAGCATCTTTGATCATCAAGTATACTCATATACAGATATGGAGCTCTGTGAAGACTGGGCTTATGGAGAGTTTTCAGCTTCTGGAGGGCGGGTCGGAACGCAAGGTCGAGGTCCAGTTCCTGTGGTACGGTACCACGTCCAGCAGACACCGGAGCGGAGCGTATCTGTTCATGCCCGACCGGAAGGCCACGCCCTACTCCTCCAGCAAACCTCTCATCAGAGTCACCAGGGGGGATGTTTTCTCTGACATCACTTCCTGTTACCAGCACCTTTACCATGTTCAAGGGTTGGAAGGTATGTCTGTGGAGCTCACTAACCTAGTAGACATCAGAGGAGAGTTCAACAAGGAGCTGGCCATGAGGATCAGCTCGGACATCAGCAGCAGAAATACGTTCTACACCGACCTCAACGGATTACAGATCCAGCCTCGGAGGACGATGGCCAAGCTCCCATTGCAGGCTAAATTCTACTCTATGACCAGCATGGGTTACATCCAGGACTCGAGCTCACGACTCAGCCTGCTCTCTGGGCAGTCCCTGGGGGCTGCCAGTCTCCACACCGGGGAGCTGGAGGTGACATTGGATCGGCGTCTGAACCAGGATGAAAACGGAGGCCTCGGACAGGGAGTCACAGATAACAAACTGACTGCTAGCTCATTCAGACTGCTGGTGGAGAAAAGAGGAGAGAGGGAAGAGGAGGAGGAAGGCGGTCCAGTCAGCTACCTGTCCCTGTTGAGCCATATTACCTCCCTCTATTTAAATCACCCTCTCCTGCCCATGGCTGTCAGTCCAGAGAGCATCTCAGTCTCCCTGTTCTCCTTTCAGCCCCTGGCATCATCGCTGCCCTGTGATATACATCTGGTGAACCTTAGGAGCATACAAGACAAGGCTGAAGGAGGAGGGCCATCTGATGAGTCGGCCCTAATTCTCCACAGGAAAGGATTTGACTGCAGCCTGCTACACACACACAGGCCTGCTGTGTAGCACCACACAGGGAAAGGTGAATCTAGAGACGTTCTTCTCAGAACTGCAGTTCCACAGTGCCTCTCCGTTGTGTCTCTCTCTGATGCACCCAGAACCTTGGATCACTTAGAAAGCTTTCCACAGGGGAAAATTCACATGACAATATAATTCAAATTCAGCATCGTTGTCCCCTACGTGAGCACCAACCATTTATACCAAACTCGGGAATATTGTTATGTGGTTTGGAGCTTGCAGTTTAAAAATTGCATGTTTTTTTGTTTTTGTTTTGTTGAGATGTAAAGTATGTATTTGATTGTATTGTTGCATCACTTGTAGTATTAGTATATAAATAAAGTTTTTTATTCAATCTCTCTATCAATCTCTCTTTCTCTCTCTATCTCTCTCTCTCTCTCTCTCTCTCTCACTCTCTCTCTCTCTCTCTACCAATTTCTCTTTTTCACTCTCTCGCTCTCTCTCTCTACC
>NC_140180.1:103692633-103715565 GCF_963971535.1 Notolepis coatsorum
CCCCGCCCCCCACATCGCCAGCGTATTCGGACAAAGGCCCCTCAGTTACTGCACCTGGTATTCCCAGGCGGAACCAACCAGGCCAGAACCTGCCCAGCTTCCGAGATCGGGCGTGTTCAGGTCGGTATGGCCGTAAGCTGAGCGGGCCCCGTCCCCCCAATAGTACACCGCCTGGCACACTGACCCTGCAGAACAGGCAGTCAGCATGGCCGTAAGCACACAAAAAAGGTTAACCAACGGAAGCAGGCAGCGCACCGGGGAAAAACCAGGCAACAGGCTGTTAACCCTAGCCTGGAGACTGCGGACGAGACAGGCGCCAGAGGGGACAGCTGAACACAGCCGCCCCGGCGGAAGGAGCGTAAGCTGGCGGTGTTGCATGACCAAGCCTCCATTTAACAACCCCCACCCAGAGGGGTCGAGGCAGAGAAGGCTGACACGATTGGCAGACGTCATGAACGTGCAGGGGCACCCTCAAACGGTGAACCCGGGAGTTGACACTGCTCCAACACACCAGGGAATCAACCACCTCGGTGTTACCCAATGCGGTGGTTGTTCCTATAACCCCTCAAGAAAAAACTCCAAAACACACCTGCGGGTATACACCGGCTATACCGCAGTACAAGTGTTTCAGTTTCCAAAAAGGGTTAACCCAGGCCTACAGGTCGCAAACATCACTTCGGACCGGGCCTGGCGGTACGGGAAGCACAGGGTCACCAGAGGAGGTCAAAAAACCACCCCCACAGGCCCCTCTTCGCCATGCGTGAGAGAGGAGCGAAAAATAATGGAGAACCAGCCCCTAAGCACACCGTACCTGGTATTCCCCGGCGGTCTCCCAACCAAGTACTAACCAGGACCAACCTGTGTAGCGGCCGAGATCCGACGAGATCGAGCGCGTACAGAATGGCATGGCTGTAAGCCATGACGACAGTGCTGAGTAAAAACATACCCAACCAGGGTCTCCATAGCGCTTAACCCTGTGACACCCAGACCGACCTGGCATTTTTCCCCCTGAAAAAAGCCCAAGTCCCTCAGGGTACCAGAACAGCAGATCTGCATCCCCGGCGGACAACGGGTTCAACTGATCTGGACCAGCGTGACCAGAACCAGTCCCGTGCCCTAACCACGCCGACATGCCTACTCCAGGAGAAGGGCAGATATGCGTGTTGATCTTAACATGAAAAGAAGGCGCCACCCAGACGTTCGGACGAACCGCGCCTGGTGGCCCACCCCAAGGGCGTGAGACCCCACTACATATGTTCAGATCCATCCCGTCATCATCCCCCAGACATGAACGAGAATCCGTCGACAACCCACCCAGGTCATGGGATGTGGTCGTCGGAAGAGGAAAAAAAACCCCATCTCAGTTGCTTTATAAAAACGCTGTTTCAACCACAAGCAACCAAGGCGTGCCAGTCAATCGCCTGTTTACAGCGAGCTAGCACTATACGTGCGTCGGGACACACCCCCATCAATGAACAGGCTATTTAGACCTGTCATTGAATCCCCAAGGCGCCCAGGGGAACGACAAGAGGGGTGTGACACTCCCTAACTCCAACACTTCTGGAATAGAAAGAAGGAAGCATCAACAGTATGTATCCCAGTCTACACAGCCGGGGTAAAAAATTTTCACATTTTTACATCCCACCACCCTCCCATAGGAAAGAGACGGGGATCCCCAGAGAGACTTCCCACGCGAGCTGTACAGATTGAAAAGAATATATTGCACCTTGAGCCATGTAAAAAACTGGTTTTAGGGCCTCCGGGGAAGAGGCACTGAACCCATACACACTCAATAAACGAATTGAATCGAATATACATACAATAGAAAAGGACCCTTCTAGAGGGTCCACTCACTTTGACAATCTGAGGAGGAAGGCTCTGTACTCTGATGGAGGCTTCCTCACATGGAAGAAGGAGTCCGAACTCACAGAAGGCCTGAAAAGGCGCTTGGTGAGGAGGAGCCCTGACCACCCCCCCTGAAAACAGATCCATCACATGGACCTGAACAGCACACGGAAGTCCTACCAACAGAGACGCGCACGGTGACGTACTCTATGGCGGGGGAATTCCTGCGGTGCACACGCCCAATATACCAGGCCGTGGGACCAGGAACTCCCTCCCCCCCCCCCCCCCCCCCCCCCCCGTAACGTGCCGAACCGCCACGTGACGGGAACCTTGAAGGACAGGGGGTGTACCCCTGACCGACAGAACAATGGGGAGAGGAAAGGTTACCAGTTCACCCCTTTACGACCCCACACCCATGATACGACGTAACGACAAAAAGAGAATATGACACAGTCATAGTCAGCCCTATGAAGCGTTTCACAGCTCCACACAGCGCATGAGCTAACCTGCTATCTGATTTTTACTAAGGAAAAACACAGAATAGAGAGGGCTCTAAGAACCCCGGTCCAACATACACATGTGCTTCTGTGGCCAGTACAACCCAGTTGTAGGTCACATGACACACACAACCCATCATCACCTACAAAAAATGGCAAAAACACTCAACAGAGGAACGCCGTTTTTTTCACAATGAGAGAATACATCATTCTTGATTAGTATCGACCACAGGCCTTGCTAAGCACACATGACAGCAACCAAACCAATTTCCCTCTAGGAAATAAGTTTCTCCAGCAGATTTAGCACAACCTCAGCAATCAAGCTAAGAGTTACATCGTATCCCTACCACACAAAAGACACAATTAATGCACAACATGTCTGATAGGAGGTGATAAAGTCCCCAGGGAACCGGGGGGGAAAACACAATCCTCCTATTTTACCCTCAATACGGCCAGTTAAAACAGGAAAACCTGTTAATGTGTGAACTCACTGTTCATTGTCATTACAGTCTGAGAAAGAACATTCTTTTACTCACTTGTCACCAAGCATAGCTTCATAGGTTAGTTGCCTTAGTAGTGAGTACACGGTACACATAAACACCATGATGTTTCTCACACAACAACCAGATCAATACATCACGATCTGCACGGAGAAGCTAACTGCCAGTGACAAAAACAGCTCACACATAACCCGCAACGTATCCCAAATGCATTGCAACAACACACGTTTTGGGAAAAAACACCGTTATTCACAATACATTTAGCAAAGTAAAACCAGAAGACGTGTTATGAGGTCTGGCCAACCCCGTACCTACCCGGAACGCAGATCAGCGAAGTGCAGTCACAAGACACCGTAGAACACAGCCGTCCTGTGTTGTTCGATCCGGGCAGCGTCGCCGCTCCAACCAGTCGCTACAGTCCTCTTTGTTGACGCAATCCCCGTCCAGGTTCAGGGCAGGGTCGACGAACATCCCCTGTCAAGGATGACGTCGTGGTCAAGAGTGTAAAACATGTTAAAATCAAAGCACGTTCAACAGAATAGCATCAAGCTAACGGCTGCTCCAACCGTTCGGGTGCTATTGCTTCCGCTCGCGAGACGCCGATCTAACGACGCACGCGATCAGAAGCGAGCTCCCGGCGGCGCGCGAGAAGCTAAGCTACCCCGCGCCAGGCCACTGACCGGCTAACCGTAAGCTATGAACATGTAAACAATGACATAACACTCACCCAGACAGGCCGCCGTTCTGAACCTCTCCTCACTTTTTAAGAGAAAAGAGAAAACAAGACGTCAACACCGCTTCACAACGGTGACATTACCACGTCCGGCGGAATCAGCACAGTACCAACCGGCCTGTATAGCTGACTTTGAACATGAATCTGCCGCTATCGCACATTACATGCACATATCCCCTCGTGAAGGAATACTCTCATTTGGATATGAAAGATGGGGTCTTAACACGGTGACAGAGAGAATCCACTCGTCCAGAACACACAGGGATCACCAGTGTTAATGGTCGCGGCCCACTAGTTAAAACTATAATGGTCTTCAGACCAAGGTCTTCTGTCGCCTAGGAGGCTGAACAAAGGACCCTAGCCTGGGGCCGGTTTCCATAAACTTTGTCAAGTAGCCCCCATAGCACTAACAGACAAGTGGAGCCCGCCAGCAAACACTACTCACCCAACCTGGAACGCACCGCTCCTCACAACAGCGGCATGTCCGACAGTTCAGCTGTGGCCTGACAGGTTTCACCCCAACAAACACAGCAAGGAACTGCAGTTGAGAAGCATGCAGCGGCGTGCTCCCAATACGAAAACCGGTGGAGGGTTTTTAGAAAGATCATCATCTTCTAGACACTCCAGTACGAAGACAATATCGCCGTATTTTCTCGAAAATAGTGAGAGAGAAAATAAAGATATGATGTCAACGTATCCTTGTTTCCCAAGCTGTTCCTAATCCAATTTCTTCCATCATGGTGTCAAGTGTGGGGATCTACCGAGGCACTTCTTCCTTGTGGTGAAAGCGAGAAGGAGGAGAGCAGGTGACCACACACCTGCTTATGAAGGTAAGCTGATGAGGGGTGTGGTCAGACTAATACTGGTATTAGAGGTACATTTGTGGTTTATTCAGTACGCGTGCACGTACGCGAGATAGTGCAGTAGTGATGCCAAGCTAAGCCACTAACGATACAGAACATGGCTTCTCACTTCAGTCTTTCTCTCTCTCTGGCATGAGGCTAGGCCTGTTGTGTTTTTGGTAAACCTGTAACTTTGACAGTATTGCATTTCGTTTATTGGCCTTTGGTGCTTAGTAGTAATTTCCTTGTGTGTGTATGGCCACAGAGAGAGCATTGTTAGTTATAGTTTGTTTTTGTATATATTCTGCTTTTGTTTCTGTATAATTAATGTGTTTTTCTCTCTTTCTCAGGAAGCACAGATGGGGTGAGCTGCCATTTCCTTTGGACATTGTTTTCTCCTGTTTTGGTTAGGTAGGAGTAGTTTAGGTAATGTAATCTCTTTTACCATAGATTAGATTGTGTTTATTTGGAGTATAGTGGTGTTTGTTTGTTGTTTTGGCCTGGGCTCACCCCTGAGCTACATGTGCTTCCTTTGCCTCTATTCAATAAATATCATTGTTGTTTACAAACGTGGTCCATCTTTTCTGTCAACCAACTGTTATGTTACAGCCCTTTACCCTTAGACACACAGGGGTCGTAACATAAATGGGGGCTCTGCCTGGATCTTGTAACCTGTGTTCAATTGTTGGTTGATGGATTTGGTGAACTGTGTTTGTTTACACTTGTATAGTTATTAATTAATTTGTGTAAAAATGGCATTTGTGTAAGAAAAAAATAATGGCAGTTAGTACTTTTGATCTGGGGAAATTCTTGAGCAATCCTACTTGGGAAGTGCTAGATACAGTAGCTGCCGCAAGGCAGACTTAGTGGAGATTGCCACACATTTTAAACTCTCGGTTCAACAAAAGCATCTTAAGCAGGATATCAGGTGTCTTGTGGTAGATAAGCTGTTGGAGCAGGGGACGCTTGTTTTACCTGCGGTCTCTGATGAACATGCAAGTCCTCCTGGTGAACCTGAGGAGCAAGCCCATGGTGCTGAAAAGGCAGGTGTGAGAGTCACATTGCCACATTTTCACTTGACCTCTCCTGTGTCAACTGGGTCTCGAGAAGGGGCCCAGGTCAAGTTTAGAATAGCACGTCTCCAGATGGAGGCTCAGGAGAAGGCACAAGCACGTGAGGCGGAGTATCGGCTTCGTAGAATGGAGCTTGAGGCAGAAAATGAAAGGGCTGTTAACATTCGTAGGTTGGAGCTTGAGCATGAAGTGGAAAAAGAGCTCAGACTGCGGAGGTTGGAGCTGGAAGTCCTAAGGAGTGAATCCAACTCTGCTACACCGACTCCTCCACAAGGCCCGGGTATGTCCTCCTCCACAGCTTATTCATCACACACTTTTGATATAAGTAAACACATTGCTTTGGTGCCTCCGTTCCGAGAGACAGAAGTTGATACTTATTTTAATGTGTTTGAGCGTATTGCTGCTTCATTGCGCTGGCCAAGAGAGGTCTGGCCTTTGTTGCTTCAATGCAAATTGACTGGTAAAGCCCAAGAGGTTTGTTCAACACTTTCCCTAGAAGATAGTCTATTGTATGATACTGTGAAGGCTGCCATCCTTCGTGCATATAAGCTTGTGCCCGAAGCTTATAGGCAGAGGTTTCGCAGTCACAAGAGAGCTGTCAACCAGACCTTTGTAGAGTTTGCTAGAGAGAAGGGAACTCTCTTTGATAAATGGTGTGCAGCAAGCAAGGCCTCAGATCTTAACTCTCTCAGAGAACTCATTCTATTAGAAGAGTTTAAGAATCGTTTGCCAGAGCGTATTGTAATTTACCTGAGTGAGCAGAAAGTGTCCACTCTGCAGCAAGCTGCGGTATTAGCTGATGAGTTTGCGCTAACCCATAAAACTGTGTTTGTAGATAGGCGTGACTCGTTTCTCCCCCATGATTTCTCTCAGAGACCTTCTGTCCCCAACCATTCAGAATTCACACACCCCCGACCAAAAATGTCACCTCCACGCTCAAAAGAGGAGCGGACATGTTACTACTGTCATAAATCTGGTCATGTTATTTCTGACTGTTTAACATTGAAACATAAGCAGCAACCGTCCTCTCAGAACTTTAGGCAACCCAAAGGGGTTGGTCTGATTAAAATGGCACCTGATTCCGATCAACAGATGCACAATGATCAGGATGTTCTCGATCCTTGTTTCAGGCCATTTACTTCCAAGGGTTTAGTTTCCTTGACAGGGGATCCAAAAGATCAGTGTACAGTTCAGATCTTACGAGATACTGGAGCCTCACAATCCTTTATCCTCTCTGATGTACTACCTCTGTCTGAGAAATCTTCCTGTGGTTCTAGTGTCCTAGTTCAAGGTATTGAGATGGGTTTCGTGCCAGCCCTGTTACACTGTATTCATGTACAATCTGATTTGGTCACTGGTTTCTTTAAAATAGGGGTGAGACCTTCCTTGCCAGTTAAAGGCATTTCCTTTATCATGGGAAATGATTTAGCTGGAGGACAGGTGAACGCTGTGCTGGAAGTGTTGGATCACCCAGACACAGATTCTCTGCCTGATGACTTGTCACAGAACTTCCCTGAAGTTTTTTCTGCAAGTGTTGTCACTCGGGCTCAATTGAAAAAGAGAGGTGATGAAATTAATTTGTCTGACTCTGTTTTTGCTTCAGCTTTTGTCAGGGAGGAGTTGCTGGCTCCAACTTCTGATACCGCTGACAAACCACCGACTCATAGTAAGGTACCCCCACAGACAACTGTAACTAGTTCCGACGCATTGAAGTTACCCGTTACTCGTGAAATGCTAATTACTGCCCAGAAGGCTGACCCTTCTCTTGCAAAATGTTTCTCTTCTCTTGAAACAGAACAGAGGAGAGAGTTGCATTCTTATTTTGTGGATGAAGGAGTTTTGATGCGTACCTGGAGGTCCCATGGTACTAGACTGGCAGAGCATGCACAATCAGAGATAGGGCTACCAGATCAGGTACCAGACTGGAGCACTGTTTATCAGATTGTTGTCCCTGCAGTTTATCGTCAGCATGTACTGTTCTTGGCCCATGACCACCCTTGGTCTGGACACTTGGGAGTCACTAAAACATACAACAGAATACTTCAACATTTCTTTTGGCCCGGTTTGAAGTCCGATGTAGCACAGTACTGTCGTACCTGTAGTACTTGTCAGATCACCGGAAAGCCAAACCAGGTAATTCCACCTGCTCCCCTCTGTCCTATACCAGCGGTCGGTGAACCATTTGAACATGTCATAGTTGACTGTGTTGGTCCGTTGCCAAGGACCAAAGCCGGCAATCAGTTTTTGTTGACAATAATGTGTACCGCCACCCGTTTCCCTGAGGCTATCCCTCTTCGCAGAATTACAGCGCCTGTAATAATTAAGGCTTTGACGAAGTTCTTCTCCACGTTTGGACTGCCTAAGGTAGTACAAACGGACCAAGGCACCAACTTCCTGTCTAGGTTATTTGAGCAAGTGTTACAGTCCCTGGGTATCCGACATATAGTGTCCAGTGCCTACCACCCTGAAACTCAGGGGGCTCTAGAACGTTGGCATCAGACCTTAAAGTCCATGCTGCGTAAATATTGCTTAGACACAGAGAAAGATTGGGATGAGGGTGTCCCCCTTGTTCTATTTGCTGCGCGAGAGACCATACAGGAGTCTCTTGGTTTCAGTCCTGCTGAGCTCGTTTTTGGGCACACTGTTAGAGGGCCTCTGAAAGTTCTTAAAGAACGGTTCATGTCAAAGGGTGCCAGCACACCCACTAATGTTCTAGATTTTGTTAGCCAGTTTCGAGAGCGACTGCATCAGGCGTGCTCTCTCGCAAAAGAAGCGCTCTCTTCTTCCCAGAGAACTATGAAACGGCACTATGACGAGAAAGCTGTTTCTCGATCTTTCCAGCCAGGTGATAAGGTTCTAGTCCTGTTACCTATCCTTGGTTCTGCTCTTTCCGCTCGTTTTTCCGGACCGTATGCAATAGACAAGAAGATAAGTGATACAGACTATGTGGTTCGCACCCCTGATCGTAAACGTCACTCTTGTGTTTGCCACATCAATATGCTTAAACCATATTTTTCCAGAGATGGTGTGCAGGTGAGGACCTCAGACCAGACAGCCGGACTGGCCGTCTCTGCTGTTGCCTCAACTCCAATAGTTCCGGACTCTCCTGACGTTAGTGGTGAGGATGTAGATGGCTTGGAGTTGCGCAATGCAGCCCATCAGGGTGCTAGATTGTCCAACACTGAGATGTTATTGAACCTGCCCACTCACTTAGCACACTTACCTGAGGAGCAGCGAGAGGACATCACAAATTTGATTCAGGCCTACATGGCTCTGTTTGGTGATGTTCCCTCCTGTACTTCTGTATTGGCCCATGATATTAAAGTTAACAATGCTGTGCCTATCAAGCAACATGCATACCGTGTTAACATCACCAAGAGGGCCATGATGCAACAGGAGGTTGACTATTTGTTAAAACATGGTTTAGCCAAGCCAAGTTGCAGTCCCTGGAGTTCACCTTGCTTGTTAGCTCCCAAATCGGATGGAACTCCTAGATTTTGTACTGATTTCCGAAAGGTAAATGCTGTCACCGTGCCTGATTCCTTCCCACTGCCCCGCATGGAAGATTGTATTGACAACCTTGGATCTGCCACCTATGTTAGCAAACTAGATTTGTTAAAGGGTTACTGGCAGGTCCCTTTGACCCCCCGTGCCTCGGAAATCTCGGCGTTTGTTACTCCTGACAATTTTTTGCAATATACTGTAATGCCTTTTGGAATGCGTAATGCCCCGGCCACTTTCCAGCGACTGGTGACCCTAGTCCTGGCTGGTGTTCCAAATTGTGATGCCTATCTCGATGACCTGGTTGTCTATTCGACCAACTGGCGTGACCACATGACAACCTTGCAAACTGTCTTTGACCGCTTAGCTGGAGCCTCCCTGACCCTTAACCTTGCCAAGTGTGAGTTCGGCAAGGCTACGGTTACCTATCTTGGTAAGCAGGTAGGACAAGGCCAAGTGCGTCCGGTGGATGCAAAAATATCTGCAATCACAACTTTTCCAGTGCCTACTACTAGGCGGGAATTGCGTAGATTCCTTGGGATGGCTGGGTATTACCGTGGTTTTTGCCGGAACTTTTCTTCTGTCGTCACTTCTCTCACTAGCCTGTGTAGCCCGTCCAAACCAAACCATTCATTTGGACAGCAGATTGTCAAAATGCATTTGATAGTGTTAAAGCTCTCTTATGCAGTTCCCCTGTTCTCTCTGCTCCAGATTTCTCCCTGCCTTTCCAGCTGGAGGTGGATGCCAGCGGGGTGGGAGCTGGAGGGGTGTTATTACAGGAAGATCACGATGGTGTCAGTCACCCGGTTTGTTATTTCTCCCGGAAATTTAACAAACATCAACTAAACTATTCCACTATTGAAAAGGAGACTTTGGCTATGTTGTATGCGTTGCAACATTTTGAGGTGTATGTCGGTTCGAGCGTATTACCAGTGGTAGTATACACCGACCACAACCCATTGGTTTTTCTGTCGCGGATGTACAACCACAATCAGCGCCTCATGCGTTGGGCGCTCATAGTGCAAAATTATAACCTCAGCATAAAGCATAAGAAGGGGTCTGAGAATGTGTTGGCGGATGCTCTATCTTGGAGTTAAATCTCTCGTGCTGTCGACTTGTTCTATTTTGCTGTCGACTCGTTGTCTGTTGCTGTCGACTCGTTCTACTGTATATTGCTGTCGACTTGATCTATTTTTGCTGTCTACTCGGTCTATGTTGCTGTGGACTCGTTTTATGTTGCTGCTAGTTTTTTCATAGCTCTTTGTTTTGGAGTGCATGTTATCTCTGGGATGTTATCTCGTTGTTAAAGAAAAAAAAAACATGTTTAGTTGGTAGTTTATGTAGACATGTTTTTGTCTTATGTATGGGGGTGTTACATCCCAATGTATATATTCCCCAGTGTGTGTCTCCATGTGTGTGTGTTCTCCATTTTGTTTCCTCCCTCCAGCCATTGTTCCCTTTACCATTGGTCCCTGCCAGGCCAATCCTTCCATTATTGCAAAACAGCACCGATTGGTGGATGGCTTTCCAGACTCCAACACTCAATCCACACCACCCAATCAAGGATCACCCCACACCTGTTAAAACATGGCTTCTCACTTCAGTCTTTCTCTCTCTCTGGCATGAGGCTAGACCTGTTGTGTTTTTGGTAAACCTGTAACTTTGACAGTATTGCATTTCGTTTATTGGCCTTTGGTGCTTAGTAGTAATTTCCTTGTGTGTGTATGGCCACAGAGAGAGCATTGTTAGTTATAGTTTGTTTTTGTATATATTCTGCTTTTGTTTCTGTATAATTAATGTGTTTTTCTCTCTTTCTCAGGAAGCACAGATGGGGTGAGCTGCCATTTCCTTTGGACATTGTTTTCTCCTGTTTTGGTTAGGTAAGAGTAGTTTAGGTAATGTAATCTCTTTTACCATAGATTAGATTGTGTTTATTTGGAGTATAGTGGTGTTTGTTTGTTGTTTTGGCCTGGGCTCACCCCTGAGCTACATGTGCTTCCTTTGCCTCTATTCAATAAATATCATTGTTGTTTACAAACCTGGTCCATCTTTTCTGTCAACCAACTGTTATGTTACAGCCCTTTACCCTTAGACACACAGGGGTCGTAACAGTGTGTGTGTGTGTGTGTGTGTGCATGTTTATTCTGAGTGCTGGGTGAAGTTGACCTCTGACCTCACCAGGTGGATCAAACAGCTCGGATGACAGTAGATAGATTATTACATTTATAACAAATACGAACAAGCAGCCTGAATGTAATTCATATATTTCAACACTGTCTATATTTCACATTAGAACAAGGCTGGCCATGGATTACTGAAGTGCATGTTGGTTCTCTCCAGCATAGACAGCTATACAACGTTCAACTTTCTTTAAATATTCCTTTAATCACTCTCATCATACATGAGTTCCTTTCAGCACCACGGACAGGTCGACACGCCTGGACACTGAACTCAAAACATGAGTTCCTTCCAGCACCATGGACAGCTCACAACACTCAATGCTGCTGCTTGTACTGCAGCCACAGACAGTCTCTGTCCAAGTTCACGTTTTCAAGTTCAAGTTTGTTTTTATTTGTCACACATAAACGTAACTGTACTACACAGTGAAATGCTTTGTTCTGTATGAGCCCCTGATAATGTGGTTTATACAGTAAAAAAAAGTAAAGGAGGAATAACACTATACAATATACAATAATACAATACAATATACAAGCTAAAGTACAACCTAAGTACAATCTAAGTACAGTGAAAGACAATGAGGTACAAATGCAGACTTAATGAGATACACAACTTGTAAGGCAAGGTGTAAATGCAAATGAGGAATGAATGTAGTGCAAATGTTTTTATAATAGATAACTATAATGTAGTGTTAGAGTGTCTAAAGTGAGTGTTAAGGTGAGTGTTTGTTTAAAGTGAGTGTGTGCATGTGGCTGTGGATGGGTTGATGATGTTACATACAGTAGAGTCATTGAGCATCCTGATGGCCTGGGGATAGAAGCTCCTTCTGAGTCTTTCTGTACTGGCCATGAGGCTCCGGTAGCGCTTGCCTGACCGCAGCAGTTCAAAGAGGCAGTTGTTTGGGTGACTAGAGTCTTTAGTTATTCTCTTAGCCTTGCCCCTGCAATGCTTGGTATAGATGTCCTGGAGAGTGGGAAGCCCACCTCCAATTGTGCATTCGGCTGAACGGGCCACTCTCTGTAGTCTTCTGCGGTCATGTGCGGTGCTATTCCCAAACCAGGAAGTGATGTTACCAGTCAGGATGCTCTCTATTGTGCATGAGTAGAAGTTCTTAAGGATATTCTGACTAATTTTGAACTTCCTTAGGCGCCTAAGGAAGTAGAGGCGTTGCCGTGCCTTCTTTATTACACTGTCGATGTGTGTGGTCCATGTCAAGTCCTCGGATATGTGGACTCCGAGGTACTTAAAACTGTTCACTCTCTCGACCGGTACCCCGTCGATGCTGAGAAGGCTGTAGTCCCTTGCCCCCGACCTCCTAAAATCCACAATCATCTCTTTCGTTTTGCAGACATTCAGGGAGAGGCTGTTCTCCCGGCACCACAGTGCCATGTTCTCTACCTCTCCCAGGTAGGCCCCCTCGTTGTTTTCAGAGATCAGGCCCACCACTACTGTGTTGTCAGCAAACTTGATGATTGTGTTGCTGTTGTGCTTTGCCACACAGTCATGTGTGTACAGCGAGTAGAGGAGGAGGCTCAGAACACAGCCCTAGGGGGCACCTGTGTTGAGAGTGATGGATGAGAAGGTGCATTTCCCTGCCCTCACCACTTGGGGTCTTCCTGTCAGAAAGTCCAAGACCCACTGGCAAAGGTCGTAGTTCAAACCCAGGTCTCTGAGCTTGACTACGAGCTTGGAGGGGACTATGGTATTGAATGCTGAGCTGTAGTCAATAAATAGCATTCTCAGGGCGGCTAAGTGGCGCAGTGGGCAAGGCGCTCGCCACTAACACAGGAGATGCTGGGTTCGAGCCCAGCTCTCGGCGTTGCTTCCGGCTTGGCTGGTTGTTCATACTAATACAATTGGCAGTATTAGGGGGTGGGAAAGCCAGTGGGTGGGGATCGGATGTTGTAGACAGCGACTCCTACAGGTCGGTTGGTGCGCCTGTACAGCAGAATCAGGAAGCAACAGGGGCAGCGTGAGCCTCCCACGCGTTACTCCTTGCCGCTGAGAGATCGTGCTGTACAGGTGAAAAGATGCGACAGCTGCCTCCTTGTGTACCGGAGGGGACGTGATGCAAGGCTTGGTCCACATTGCAGCCGACCAGTGGGAGGCATGGTCTAACAAAGTTCGAGACAGGGGAGGGTAGAATTGGATAATACGAAAAATTGGGATGGGAGAAAAATAGAAAATGGGGAGAAAAAGTAGATAGAAAAAAACAAAAACAAAATAAATAGCATTCTCACATAGTTCCCCTGCCTCTTGTTCAGGTGTGATGCTGCTGTGTGCAGCACATGGGCTATGGCGTCCTCCGTGGACCTGTTGGGGCGATATGCAAATTGAAGGGGGTCCAAGATGTTGGGGAGGGAGGAACAGATGTTGCCCTTCACTAGCTTCTCAAAGCACTTCATGGCTATGGAGGTGAGAGCTACAGGGCGATAGTCCTTGAGGCAAGCGGGCATGGATCTTTTGGGTACAGCGACAATAGTGGACAGGTGGGGATGACAGACTCTTCTAAGGACAGGTTGAATATGTCAGTGAATACCGGGGCGAGTTGGTCGGCACAGACTTTTAGGACGCGACCGTGGGTGCCGTCCGGTCCTGCTGCCTTCCTGGCATTCACTTTTTTTTTTTTTTTTTTTTTTTCTTAACTCAATTTTAATTTGCATTTATATTCACAAACATACAAATAGTAACAACTTTGATTGTCCATCTTCCACCGTTTAGCTTTTCAGGTACAGATTACACAGACATAGTGTACATCGCCTTTATGCAGGCCTAAACCATATTGAAAAAAAGTAAAACAATAATACAAAATTACCGTTCTTGCAGAGAGAAGAATGTATACAATTATTGACTGAGTCATTCTTTGACTAGTAATCACACCTTCGCTGGCCTGTACAAAATCCAATGACGATATGTACATCTTCCTTGAACAGGGATATATAGAAAAGTTTTAAACTCAGTTTTACCTTGCATTTTGTTTTACATACATATATACCCCATCATCTTGGTTATTAATCTCACTTCAGTTGGTTTCCCAGATACTTGGTACTAATACTTAGTGTATGTCCTCCTTAAACCATCATATCAAATTATAATACTTGCTCTAAAAAATTTAATTCTGACTCAGGTAGATATGCGCGTCATGACATGACATGACGCGGGTATTCACTTTCTTAAAGGTCCTCCTCACCTCATGCTCTGTTTGTTATGGGAACAGAGGAACGGGACCTGAATAAGCTTGCCCCCCCCCCTACCTGACTGACCTCCTTCTCCCCTACCGCCCCACCCGTTCCCTCCGGTCCTCTTCCACTCTTTCCCTCACTGTCCCGTCATCCAAACTTAAAGGTTTTGGTGACCGGGCATTTTCACGAGCTGCACCCCGACTTTGGAACTCCCTCCCTCAGACCATCAGAGACTCTCCCTCACTCTCCACTTTCAAATCCAGACTCAAAACCTACCTGTTCTCCCTAGCATTCAACCTTCCTTACCCATAACCACCCTCCTCCAACCTACCATCCCATTTTCCCCTGCCCTACGTTCTCTCCTCTCCTGCGCCCCCACCCCCCTCGGTTTCCCTTACTCACTTCCCGACTGTCTCCCCTGTATTTGTTATCCGTTACTTGTGGTTTTATGTTCTTGTGTATTAATATTGTTCTCCGTTTCCCTGTTCTATGTTTTCTTTGTTTTTTTTGCCTATTGTCAGCGACTTTGGGTCATTGAAAAGCGCTATACAAAATAAATGAATTATTATTATTATTATTATTATTATTATTATTATTATTATTATTATAATAAGAGAATGCAAACAGTTCAACAGTTTAAACGCAACAAATAGCGTATATTTATTCACAACAAAAGATATCATAAGACAAGCAGAGTAATACAAACACAAACGAGGTGGTGGTGTCGTGCGAGTAGGCCGGGAGGGGCCTGGGTTGAATGAGATATGTAGTTACTCCCAAATGTGTGGTGTAGCAATAATGACGATGTGTGTGTATTTAATATCTATATCTGTAATGGGGTCTTACCATGTTGTATATGTCGTGGAACAAGGTTGCCTCAGCAACGCCAGGAAAAGATATCGGGAATACCCCCGAGGGCATAAACACGCAAGGGACTTGGCGAGGTAGGGGAGAAAAGAACAAACGGAGGAGAACGAGTGAACTTGAACGTGACGTGCGCGGCGCGGCTACGAGGGTGACGTCTTCCAAAAGCAGAACTAGGCACAAGAGAAAAAGAACACGAGATTAGTAACCCAGCCAACATCTACCCAAGCTAGAAGGGAGAGAAGGTTAGGATTAACAAGGCAGATAACACGCGCAACCAACAACGAAAGTTTAACACTAGAATATAAAATGTATCACAATGACTTGGAGATAAGGACAAAAATAGTCAGAGGTAAAATATTAAGACCCAACCTACTGTTCCAACAGAACAAACTCGTGTAGTCCACTGGGCTGCTCAGGAATTTATAGTCCGGGGGGAAACAACAGCCTCTGATTGTAGATCAGACGCAGCGGTGGAACGGAGGCGTCTAGTGAGACGCGCGCGTCGGGGCTGTGTAACAGCGCCACGTAACCTCTGGGGGAAACTGTCAGATGCAGGGACCTGCTCAGAGGCAGCCCTCACAACACTGTTAACCTGAACACTGATGAGTCTCCATCGGCAGTGGCTCCACTCTCCATTGCAGTGGCCTGTAGGCTGTTGTTGGAATGTACAGCCTCAAACCGTGCATAGAAAGTATTGAGCTCATTTGCCAAGGAGACATCAGTGTTCGGCATAGGGGGGCTGTCTTTGTAGTCTGTCATCGTTCTGAGGCCCTGCCACATACCTCTGGAATCAGCCAGTTCAGACTAAAATCAAATCAAATCAAATCAAATTTATTTATAGGGCCCGACAACACACGTTAATGTCCCCATGGGCCGTACACGTCTTCTTTAAACAAGTCAAGAAGAAAACATAACAATAATTCAAGAACAGAACAAGAACACCATAAGGTCCAAACATTTTTAGATGAAATGCAAATAAATGAAAGAATGCAAGCACTCCCAGACATACCCCACGCGAAGGTAAGGAAAAACTCACTAAAACCTAACAATAGGGAAAAAAGCTCCACAGGCAGTGTGGAGGAGAGAAACCTTAGAAGGGCCATTCAAGGGGGGATCTCCCTTCTTAGATGTTGGTGATAGTAGTGTTGCAGACGGACAGTTGGACTAAAGCTCCACCTTATCCCTGTACTGCCCCTTTGCCTCTATCACTGTTCTCCGTAGGTTGTAGCATGCCGCCTTGTGCTCGTCCATGTTGCCTGTCACGAGCCCGGCGTTATAGGCAGAGGTGCACGCATTCAGAGCTTCACGGACGGATTTGTCTACCCAAGGCTTTTGGTTTGGGAAAACTCTAATTGTGGTAAAGGGGATTATTTCTTCTCTCAGAGTTACTGTTTCAGTGTAATCTTTTATATTGTCTGTGTTTCTACAAAATGTTTATATGTCCTTAAAATAAACACTTTATGTTCACGGTGTGTTAGGTGAATATATCTGTGCTCAGGATAAGTAGGGGTATTATGGTATGTGTAACGTTGGGGGTTCGCTCTAGTGGGTGAGCGGGCCTCTAGCGTTCCCTGGTGGGTACACCTATGTCTGTCTGTCTTAATTACGGTAATTGCTACCTGGTGTGTTGTATTACTCTAGCCTTCTTATGCCTTCCTGTGTCTTACCTCATTGTCAGTTGTTCACTAACCCTGTTCCCAGTTTTATCTCCTCCGTGAGATAAAGCCTGGTAAAGAAAGAAAGTGTGTATGGGGTGTGTATGGGGTAGAATTTCCGGTGTATGTACTTCCCCTGGAAGCTGCCTCCGAACGGACCAAACTTTTCCTGAATCCTGTCGGCAAACAAGCTAGAACTCCCGGTCATGTAGTAAATTATTCAGGCAAAGCCGTTGGAGTGGCTTAAACAAGGAACTATTGTGCACTTCACACGTTTATATAATTGTTTTGTCTAAACCGGAAAGCCCTCTGGATCAATAAAGTACTTTAGTCGCAAATGCGAGTGAAACGCTCACACTGTCTTCCTGGCTTTAGGCAGAATCACAAACAGACAAGGTGGAAAACTGCTTTGGTGAGTGTTCAGCTGATACTGTTGACACTTCCACTATGCAAAGAGTGCACTCTCTCTCTCACACACACTGATCCGGTCACGCATCCACTCCATTCATAGAGAATACGGCATCAGGCTATTATTCTAAAAATATTGATACTAATATAATGGAGTATTGGACCATTTTTAATGGCTGGGTATCGTGATACAAATGTTTTGTAAATGGTGCATTTATATAGCGCTTTACAAATTTGTTCCTCACATTCACCCATTCACTCACACAGAATGCAGACCCGAGCCGCTAGGGGCCGCCAAAGTGCCGTGTCGCGCCGGTTGGCAAATCGTCCTAAAGAGGGACCGTATACTAGGCCGTTGCCAGATGAGAGTCTATTAATTCTCCATAACAGGCTGGACAATGTTACTGTAATGTCAGTCCTTTAACCTACAGTAACTGGCACGTTTCCCTGTTTGTGTATCTGTGTGTGTGTGTGTGTGTGTGTGTGTGTGTGTGTGTGTGTGTGTGTGTGTGTGTGTGTGTGTGCGTGCGCGCGCGCGCGTGTGTGTGCGTGCGTGTGTGTGTGTGTGTGTGTGTGTGTGTGTGTGTGTGTGTGTGTGTGTGTGTGTGTGTGTGTGTGACTCCTCAAAGTACATTACTCCACCAACACACCTGTCAAAGTGATTACTCAGGTGTGCAAGAGACGTTTGATGACCTGTGATACAGCTGATTTCAGCTGGTTGGTTTGTTGTGTACAGCTGATTTCAGCGTGTTGGTTTGTTGTGATCCAGCTGATTTCAGCGTGTTGGTTTGTTGTGATCCAGCTGATTTCAGCTTGTTGGTTTGTTGTGATTCAGCTGATTTCAGCTTGTTGGTTTGTTGTGATACAGCTGATTTCAGCTTGTTGGTTTGTTGTAATACAGCTGATTTCAGCTTGTTGGTTTGTTGTGATTTAGCTGATTTCAGCTTGTTGGTTTGTTGTGATTCAGCTGATTTCAGCGTGTTGGTTTGTTGTCTACAGCTGATTTCAGCTTGCTGGTTTGTTGTGATACAGCTAGTATTATTTGGAGAGATATTTTGATAGAAATAATACGTGATTGGTTCCAAGATTATACGTCAGTGTGTAAAGTGGGGTTATGCCCAATCTGAGAGGTGTGCTGCAGGGTTACATTCTAGGTCCTGTCCTCTTCACTGTTTACATTGTGATATAACTTGCCTCCAAGTTGCAACAGAAAATTGGCTACCTGTACAGAAACATCTTTCCTTTTTTTGTTTCCTTTTGAGAGTTGTTGAAGCAGTTTCCTATGCTTTACTATGGTGATATAATCTAATCATGCCTCAAATCTTAATTCAAATTAATTAATTCAAATTTTAATTTATTGGACTGTCTATCACTCATACAACACTCTGTGACCTGTCTGAGAAGGTTGGTTGGTCCTCTCTGACACAGAGGCACAATATACACTGGTATTTGTACATTTTAAGGCCCTTACTGGTAAGCTACCTCCTCATTATTGGAATAAAATGTTGAGGTCAGTTTGCTCAGAAACGGGTAAATCAACAATCCCTAAAACATGTGATTATCCCCTCTATTGCCGAATGTAAGACCTTGATCACTAATCATTGCCAAACATGTTTTAATTGATTTGTTATCCTTGTTATCTACTTCCATTCATCTGTGCTAAGCTAGCTTGCAGGCGGATAGCTTTCTACTGAATGCACAGAGAGGAAATTGGTATCTATTTCTTGTCTGACTGTAAGCACATTTCCCATAATGTTGGTGTGTTCCTTTAAAGTCAAATTGTAAAGACTTACTACTATCTCATTTTGTAGGAGTAGAGTTGCTCAAATCTAATCTAATCTAATCTAAGATTTTATCTTTTTTCGGATTGCGGTTATAACATAATGTATTATGCAGACCTATTTCTAATCAATGTTTAATAATTTCTTGTAACCTAGGGCGGCCGGGTAGCGCAGCGGACTAAGTGTCTGTCTACCGCCGCAGAGACACTGGTATCGAATCCGGCTGTCAGCGGTGCCTCCGGCTTGGCCGGCCGTCATACTGACACAATTGGCAGAGTCAGCGGGTGGGAAGCCGGTGGGTGGTATCCTGGTCGTTGTAAACAGCGACTCCTACAGGTCGGTCAGGGCGCCTGCACAGCGAGGGAAGGAACTGGTGAAGGTACTGTGACCCTCCCACGCGTTACACTTCACCAATGAGAGTCCTAGCTGCCGGGTGAAAAGAGGCTGCTGGCTGTCTCCTATGTATCGGAGGAAACATGTAATAGACTTCAGGGCTCCCTAGACTGGCAAGTGGGGGTCAAATGCGCGCAACGACCAGGAAGGGGAGGGGGGAATTGGCATAACGACTAAATTGGGATGAAAAAATAAATAAAATAAAAAAATTGGGATGGGAGAAAAATACAGAAAAATAGGAGGAGAAAAAGTAGATACAAATTTTTTTATTTCTTGTAACCTATTGGCCTATGAGAAGAATTCACTGTGATTCACTATTGTCACTAGTGAAGTGTATATGGTGACTGGTCACAGGTGGCCCTGCCCGGCCCATAGAAATGTGTTTCCTTTGTCAACATATGCCTGAAGAAGGTTGGGGACCAAAACGGTAAAGAGGTAATCCACTTGTTTTTGTTTGTTTTGGCAACATCTATTGGCTGTTTTTACACTGTAGTGACTCGCTTTCCATCTTGAAAATGCATGCTACTGTAACTACTGAGTTAGTCTTCTATTAATTCCAAATAAACTGCTGGAATTTGAGTGAGTGACTGAGTGACTATATATTGCTTTTTCATATATAGCTTTCATATTCTATATATTATACATAATGTACACTGCACTGTACTTTACTTTTGTACCTCTGGTTAGATGCTAATTGCATTTTGTTGTCCCAGTACTTAATAAATAAAGTTTAATCTAATCGAATCCCCCCCCCTGATATTTAGACAACTCTCACTCCCTCTATTTCTCTCTCTCTGAACAACGTTCCACTGCATTGTATACAAATTACAGTTACACACAAGAATGATGAATTTGGTGATTTTTAACCATTTTGAACAATAACACACATAGCTGTGAGATCACTTGATACAACATAATGTGTTCTACTCACTTCTCATCTGGAAATGGGTCGGTCTACCTACAGTATCTGAGCATCAGTCAGGTCGAGTTTAATCATCACTCAAATAGAAACGCCACTGAGCTTAACACATTGACCGCCAGCACCAGGGGGAGCTGATACCCCATTCATCGCCAGGTCTTTATTCAATGGATATAGTTTTAGACTGTGACATTTGCGAGTGCTTAAAATATATCTTATATTATATCTATGGGTCTAATAACGCCGTCGGGTCTCAGTGAGTTGCTTCTAGTCAACATGCCAGAGACAGATTGTTTTTGTATCCGTACATTTCCGTTTTATACCGTTTTTAATAGAGTATGGTTTGGGTGTTTTTCTGTAATTCCAGGAAAAAGGCGAGAAAAAAGCATTTTACTGTAATCCAGTCATCATGTTGTGATTTTTTGGCTGATTATCTAATCATCCTGAAATCAACGCTAGATTATCATTAGTATGTTTCCTCGTCCATACATGAAATGACCGTCGTAGCGGGGCGCTGGCCCCCCCACCCCCACCGCAGCCAACGGTAAACAGCCATACACAGTCCACACATATAGCTGTGATCGCGGTAGAAATAAATGTCACATCAACAATCAAATTTATATATAATCTTCTTACTTTGTATCTGATGTAATGCAAAAGAGATCATCCAAATATCTGATCGCAATTCCAAATAATGCTCGTGGAGGTCCGCACCACACTACCGACCGTTTCACAATGACGGGCGGGCGGAGTTACTGCTCGATGCCACCGTTGTATAGAACTGGCTCGCCCGAGTATTTAAACCCCACCCGCCCGGCTCAGATCGCCTCCTAAAACACACCAACCCATTTTCAATGAGATGCAATAGCTCCGCCTGGCAGTAGAGGGCGGTGTTGACCGTCTGCCAGCTCAGACAGGCTCTGAAGGTGATACCAGATGCTGCAGCTATGAATTATGAATAGATATAGCGAATAAATGAAATAACGATGCCAAAAATGAGTTAACTCGTTTCTGGCGCTCAGCGCATGGCGGCCAATAACGAGTTAACTCGTTTATGGCGCACATTGTGTGGGTGGGTGGGACATAAATATACATACGGTGGGGAGAGAATATATACATACGGTGGGGAGGAGACTGTACATTAGGAGGGGGTGGGTGGGTGGGAGAGAAATATACATACAGTGGGGAGATAATATATACATGCGGTGGGGAGGAGACTGTCTATTAGGAGGGGGTGAGGGTGGGGGGGTTTGGACATTTACGGTGGCCAGTTTCGAATTGCAGCCTCCCGTAGGTGCTCTTTAAGAGCGGTTTTGAATGTGGGTAGGGATTCACATTCCTTTACAGCTTTGGGTAGGGCGTTCCACATTGATGTGGCATAATTGCGAAACGTGTTTAGTCCCTTGTTTGAGCCGAATCTGGGTTTAACATGATTTGTTGAGCTTCCTCTGGGTAAGGCTAAGAGAATAATTAAAGACTCTAGCCACCCAAACAACTGCCTCTCTGAACGGCTGCGGTCAGGCAAGCGATACCGGAGTCTCATGGCAAGCACAGAGAGACTCAGAAGGAGCTTCTATCCCCAGGGCATCAGGATGCTCAATGACAATAACACTATGTAACAAACCATCAAATACACTCACAGCACACACATCCACACGTACACACTCACTTTAAATAAACAACTCACTGTAGCACCCACTTTACAAACTTTACACACTTTAACACACTTTATATTTATTGGCAAAGAGATTGCACTAAAACTCATAATTGCACCTCATTGCACATTGCACCTTACCACCACAAGGTGGCACCACAAGCTAAGTTGTACCTCATCTGCATCCATTTCTGCATTGTACTACTGTATATTGTATAGTAATTGTACTCAGTTACCTTCTCTACTCTGCATTGTATATTGTATATATGTATATTGAAAATTGTTTATGTACTTGACTTTCTATTTTATACTTATTATACTTATTTCATACTTGTATATTTTATCTAGCACACTCTCAGGAGCAAAACAGAAAGAAGCATTTCATACAAAAGTATTCTGTATTTCTGTATGACTAACTAATAAAGAAACTTGAAACTTGAAACTTGAACTTACCTTTGGTTGGTCGGTCGCAGTCGACCAGCACTAACGGGTGGGACTATTTAGCTCAGCTGGTTAGTGAGGCTGCATTATGGTCCCAGGTTCAAATCCACTCAGTTACATTGGTGACAGCGGTGGGATCTCACTGTCCTGTGAAGCTGTATCCAGGTTTCCGTAGTGATGGGGGTGGGATCTTAGTGCCTTAACCCAGGGAAAGTGTGCACACAAATGAAAGAACATGCAAGGACAACTGTGAACTACAGATGAGTCGATTGAGTCGATGAACCACTTTAGCTCAGCTGGTTAGCGCGGCTGCCTGTAGATCCTATGGTCCCAGGTTCAAATCCGCTCAGTTACACAATCACTCTGCCCCAGTCTTAGTTTGCTGAAGTTGGCCATCCCACCCAGTGGTGTAGTGGCGACTGAAGTGGTGGGTATACTGTGAAAAGACCCCAGCCATACACAC
>NC_140180.1:103715765-103735765 GCF_963971535.1 Notolepis coatsorum
GAGATAGAGTGAGCAAGATAGAAAGAAAGAGAGAGAGATACAAAAAAATTTAAGTATACTTATTGTGTACTGTATAAAAAAAAATGCTGTTTTAACTGTATAAAACATGTAGAAAATATATATATATTTTACACATATTTGTTTTGATTGTTTAGGATGATATTGAGGTGGCTATTACATACATGTATAATCTTTAAAAAACTGCTTTAGGGCCCTAAAGTGCAGTGAGAGAACCACTCATAGTTCACATGGGGAGGGGAGACTACCCATGATAACTCTGATATTCTGTGAAACGGGGAGGGGGGAGGTGCATATAACCCACTTCACAAGAAATCTGATATTTCCCGTTACATGGGGGCGGGACCATGCAGTATGGTTCCTGCAACACCGGGAGGGGAGGGGCTATAATACCCACACAGCGAGAACTCTGACATTTCCAGCAACACGGGGACATATGATTCCCGCAAGGACATTGGTACTTTACGCAACATAAATGCCTGCATAGCAGCCTTCTAAACCATTTGATTTGATTTTTTATTTGAAATCTTTATTCGAACATGCAAATAAATACAAACAATATAAATCAACACAAATCATTGATCTCAAGAAATTAAATAAAAAAAATAAAAATAAAAAGCAAAACTAAACTTACATGTTTGAAAAGGAGTAGAAAGAAGTATACACTTATTTAATCCTACCCCTTTTGTACTACTCAAATGATATATACTAAATATATAATATATATAAATAATATACTAAACAAATATATATGCAAAACTAAAAACAAAAATTATATATCTATATATATTTCTCTTGGTGCTCTGTGTGGTTTCACTTCATGTTGTCTCTAAATTGAAAATGACCTTGAAGACAAGGTTTTCTGCCAGTGAGGTCACAGTTTGCGGTGACGGTGAAAGTGACATAGAAGAGAATGAGTCTGAGACCCTGGTGATGAGGCATCCTCCTTTGATGAGAACGAGACCCTTAGTGCAGATGCTCCTGTTGTCTCTCAACCACAAGCAGACACGTTACTTTCCAAAAATGGAAAGTAACATGGTCCCGCTCCCCACTGGAACAACAGGGTAGAGGCTTAGTGCTGCTAATGTCAGCTAAATGGTTCCAGGCCCCAGGGGTGTAAAGTACTTGAGTAATTGTACTTTGTTACAATACTTAAGTACTGTTTTTGGGGATTTGTACTTTACTCTAGTATTATTAGGTTTGTATACTTGCACTTTTTACTCCTTACATTTCAAATGCAGACCTACAAAGTACAAAGTACAAATATTGCAGGTCCAACACTTTTAATTAGTATATTTGTTTCTCTGGCCGATCTAATGTTAATGTTATTAATCCTGCTGCCAATCAAATCCCCATCAATGGAAAATGAACCCGCCCATACCCATGCTGATTGGTCCTTGTGCAAGACTAGAAAGCGGGGATCTTTGATTAAACATCTGCTATCAGAAGAATAGACAGTCAGAAAGTACTTAGTACTTAAGTACATTTAAAAGTAGTAGTAACTTTTACTTTTAAAAGTGTGTTTTTAGCCAGATACTCCGACTTTTAGTACAATTTTGAGACGGTCACGGTACCCATACTTTCTCTTAAGTATAATTTCTGGGTACTTTTTACACCCCTGCCAGGCCCCACCAGATATGCTGTCAGCCATGTCCAAGACATGAAGTCAGCATTCAAGTTGTTCATAACACCATTAGTTGAGAAGGATATACTTGACATGACAAATTTAGAAGGGAGGTGCGTGTTGTATGGGGATAGTTGAAAAGAGTTGGATGGGAACCACTTACAAGCCTACAAATTAAAAGGAAAAGCAACAGCAAGTCTTTGGAATGGTGACACTGGAAGGGCAATATTTCAAGCCACCATGTCTCTAAAGACATGCCATATTATATCTTATGTCATACGCTTTGATGACAGAGAAACGAGACAGGGCTGACGAGACAAACTAGCACCAAAGATCCTTTTTTAAAATGTTGTGATTTTATGGTGATTTATATATTTTCCGATAGCGACATAAATACAGAAAAGGTACTACTGTTTATTCCTTCAGTTTAACGCCTCTAATTCATTTAATTTCATTCTCACTAGGAATTTCAAACAAATGTTTTTTTGTCAATTTAGAAGTGAGCAGGCCATGTGAGCGGATCGGAGCGTGAGCGGCGCGGGGAGCGGAGCGGGCGGTTTTGACGTGAGCGAGGAGTGGGTTTTAAAATGAGTCGGCGCGACGTCCGGAGCGAGAGTTCTCCTCCGCTCCAATCCACTCCAGGCCGCTCACAGTGGTTTAACACTGTTGATGTAATATATACATGCAGTACAATGCCAAAGCAACAAATGGCGATGTACAAACATGAAGGCCACTTTCAATCAATGAGAAGGGTGAACCTGTGATATCCTGTTCAGGCTTCGTCACTGTAGAGACGCCCACCATAGATATCTATGACGCCCACACTCACTCCTGTTCGAAAAAGTATCGACGCCATTGTTGTTGACGTTAGCTTGCATGCTAACGTTAATGGCAGCGACCATAGCATTGTGGCTCGGCTAGCCTATCATCGCTTAATAGAGCTAGTGAATGGATACACAACGATATTTAACATTGCAAAATGGCTACAATTACAATGTGGCTCAATACAAACAATTGTTAAGGGGCCCAGGGGGTGTAGACTGTTGTAGTTTGAGCTAATTTACACCATGCTCCAAAAAAAAAAAAAAAACTGCCGAGCGATCTGGCGCTCGATTCAAGGTGAGCGGGGAGCGAGCGGAGAGCGACTTGGGGGCGGGGTCAACATGAGCGATTAGCGGAGCGGACCAAGCTTTAAAGAGCGAAGAGCGGATTTCTCGGCCGCGCCGATCCGCTCACGTGGCCTGGAAGTGAGTAAACGTTTTCACTAATAAAAAGGTGTTAACACTTTGAGTGCCACGCCGGGTTTTCCTTTTTACCCCCTTGATGCCACGGTCCACTTCAATGTTAACGTTAATATCGCCTAATCTATGTTTTAAATTATGGCTATGTGTCTAATCTGCCCGTCGCTTATCAAAGACTACTTTTCCAGTCAGTGCTGTCAAGGCAGATTGGTTTTTTATCGCTTCATTTCCGTTTCAGAGCATTTAGAAATGCACCCGTTTTGAGATAAAAAAAAAAACAGTTCATTCTGGACCATTCTATGATAATCGTCTTTTACTGGAATATTCCAGAACGTTGATATTCGTCTGCCTATTTATGAATCGTTTTCAAATAAACGCTAGATGATCAATATTATACGTGCAAGCAAGCACATTCGGGCCGCGCACGGATAATCGCCGTGTTCATTTCCTCTTGGACTTTTTCAGTGAAACCGAAAGAGCCCATTTCACAAAACAGCCTATATCTTTATCAAAATTAGTCTGATTATCCTAACACTGATAACATAGATTCCTTACCTGACATCAGATGGTATCCAACTGGTATATTCCAATTCCTGATCACCATTCGAAAAAATCGATAAGTGTATGGATCCAACCTGATACAGTAGTACACATGATTCCGCTGGGCTGAGAGGCTCCAGAATGAACTGTGGTAACCCCGGCTGGATCAGTGGACTGGAAAATGTGGAGTACCGGATTTTTTTCCCCATCCATTTTCATTGAGTCTATTCCAAAATCCCTTATGTCATCTGGGAGACGATAGGGGGCGCTTTTTTCCACATATGATCGCCGGCGGCGCTCGGGTATACTCGTGTAGGCTCGCGTGATGCAATATGATTTCAGATCGCTAAAAAAAAAAAAAAAAAAAAATAGTTATCTCGTGTGTGGCAGTGAAAGTGTTAAACTGAATTTAGGTGGGTTTATCCTGCACAACATCCCTGCATGGTAATAAAAAGGTGGCAAACTGAGTCTAGGTGGGTTTAAAGTGGAGGGAGTGATTGCAATACCATTGTTTCCAGCGCACAGGTGTAAATACAGGGAGATGCACACATGTGCACGCACACACACACACACATAGCCCTACATACGCAAATGCACATGCATAAATACACGCACATTTGAATAGTTTGACTGAATTATTTACTGAATGATTTGAATGAATTATTTAAATGGGACATATTATGGAAAATGGGTTTTGCGTTGTATGGGTCCGGCAGTCTGAAATATTATTTAGGTGGTGGGGGAAAATGACATAATGCACTCCTTGCCGTTTGGCCAGGGTTTGAAGCAGTGGCATGCACATATAGGGCCGAGGGGGGGCTTGAGCCCCTGCCCTTTTGCCCCAAGTGCCCTTCCAAAAAATACTAATATATATATATAATATGAAGACAGAAATGTATACTACTATCCATTAGTACCCCGCAGTACTTTTAGTTAGTATCCGTGCAGCCGCATTTTGCACAAATTGACGATTTGTCAGGCTTGAGTTAGGTAGGCCTGAAAAAAGCATATTACAGTAATCTAGTCGTGATGACACAAACGCATGAATTCAGGTTTCAGCATCGGCCATGGTAAAAAAAAAACATGACAGATTTTTGCAATATTACAGAGATGGAAGAAGGCAATTTTGGTGACATTTTTAATATGTGCATTAAATGAGGAGGAATAAACAATGGCTCCAAGGTTTTTTATGGCGGAGCTCTGAGATGCATGACAGGTGTCAAATTTGAGAGAAAAAAATACCAGACACGAGCCCACGAACACAAACAATAACAGAGAAGCAGGACCTGAAGCATGGTGGCCGCTCCCGTTCTACAGTCAATATACAGTGTTATCGCTTTGTAGCACTGTACAAATTTCTCCACAACACACATGTACAAGTGGCAGTAATGCAACAACCATCAAATGCACACAGCACACACACCCACACGCACACACTCACTTAAACCACACAAACACACTTTATATTTATTGATAAAGGATTTGCACTACAACTCGTACACCCACTGTAAATTGTACCTAAATTCCCATTTCTGCCTTGCACTATATAGTATTGTATTAGTACACTGCACAGTATTGTATATTATATGGTAACTCAGTTACGTCTATTCTGCATCGAACATTGTACATATGTCTATACTGAACACTGTGACCTCATTTTTTTTTTTACTTCTAATTTACATGCTATGCTATGTTATTTTATTTCATACTTATCTTGTCTTGCACAGTCTCTGGAGCGTAACAGTAAGAAGCATTTTGTATAAAAGTATTCTGTACTTCTGTATGACAACTATTAAAGAAACTTGAACTTGAACTTGCAGAAAATCCAGCAAGGGAAGAAGCAGTGTAGAAAACAGGTGGAGTTTTTGCCTAGCAATGGGAATGCTTTGGCTGTACTGTGTAGATAGAAGTACACACTCTAGTGTTGATGTCTTTGTTTACAAGGCTTCAGGTATGGTTGCTCTGCTACAAACACAGTAGAGCAGCTGTGTGCACATCCAACCTGTTTTAGGCCAGGTGCAGGATAAAACTAAATGTGACTGAAGGAAAAATTGCAATGAACTGACCGACACAATTGACAACTATAAGCAATGCAATGCTCAGAGAGAGAGAGAGAGAGAGAGAGAGAGAGAGAGAGAGAGAGAGAGAGAGAGAGAGAGAGAGAGAGTCTGTGATGATCCAGACAGAGAGAGTCTGTGGTCCAGAGAGAGAGAGATGAGTCTGTGGTCCAGACAGAGAGAGAGAGAGAGAGAGAGAGAGAGAGAGAGAGAGAGAGAGAGAGAGAGAGAGAGAGAGAGAGAGAGAGAGAGAGAGAGAGAGAGAGAGAGAGAGAGAGAGAGATGGGTCTGTGGTCCAGAGAGAGAGAGAGAGAGAGAGAGAGAGAGAGAGTGAGTGAGACAGAGAGAGAGAGAGAGAGAGAGAGAGAGAGAGAGAGAGAGAGAGAGAGAGAGAGAGAGAGAGAGAGAGAGAGAGAGAGAGAGAGAGCGATAAGCAAGACAGCTAAGATGAGCCCCTAAAGGATATTCAACTTTTAATGGAAGAACAAAACAGAAGGAAAAGATAACTTCACAAAGGCAACATGAATATACATAGATCCAAAAGGACAAAGATCACACTTAAATCCAAAGAGAAGAGGGTCTATACCAGAGAAAACAAAGTAGCAAGGAGCCAACGGCCGACATCAGCTAAAGAGGCTAACTGCAAATAGAGTGGCCAGGTACTGACGCTAGCTCGACAGAACGTTAGCTACGACAGCTAGCCGGCCCGCTTGGCTCAATATAACGTTAGCTACGACAGCTAGCCGGCCCGCTTGGCTCAATATAATGTTAGCTACGACAGCTAGCCGGCCCGCTTGGCTCAATATAATGTTAGCTACGATAGCTAGCCGGCCCGCTTTGCTCAACATAACGTCTATGACAGCTAGCCGGCCCGCTAGCTCAACATAACGTTGGCTACGATAGTTAGCCGGCCCGCTAGCTCAACATAACATTAGCTACGATAGCTAGCCGGCCCGCTAGCTCAACATAAGGTTAGCTACGATAGCTAGCCGGCCCGCTGGTCCAACAGAACGTCAACTACGATAGCTAGCCGGCCCGCTGGCTCCACATAACGTTAGCCAACATAACGTTAGCCACGATAGCTAGCCGGCCCGAGAGAGAGAGAGAGAGAGAGAGAGAGAGAGAGAGAGAGAGAGAGAGAGAGAGAGAGAGAGAGAGAGAGAGAGAGAGAGAGAGAGAGAGAGAGAGAGAGAGAGAGAGAGAGAGAGAGAGAGAGAGAGAGAGAGAGAGATCTCCACGGTGGGAATAGAATAGAGTGCATTAAAAACTCACCAAACGTCCAAGAGGATGGAGACAACCGCGTGGAGTTGACGAAGTTCATCTGCCGAACGACCGTCCTCTTCATCTTGGCATAACAATGCTGCACGCGCTCTCTCTAGGTTAGCTAACGCTAGTTAGCCTTTAGCTAAGCTACTAGCCGACATGGCTATCCCGACTGAACCACACGTTAGCACTCGATATTATAACGTAGCTAAAGCTAACTAGCTGTCCCTGCCTTTAGCTAAGCCGACATGGCTAGCCTGACTGAACTTTCTAACATGCAACAACTTTCATCTTCAGTCCATCAGCCGAACGACCGTCTTCTTCGTCTTGGCTGGCATAACCTCCAATGCTGCACGCGCGAAATAGTCAGACGCAGCTGACGCACGCCGGCCGACTGTACACATGTAACCCCTCCCTTCTTTGGAACCAATAGTATGTCTGCTGCAGAGCCCCAGAGCTCCAATAGTGTATCTGCAGAGCCGCAGAGCCAGGAACAAGTCAGACACATTCTACAAACGTGTCTAATGTGAAATATATAAGCATATAAGCAAAACTAGATTTTAGGTCTGTGATGAAAAAGGGCCTCGCGGGAAGGGGGGCCTCGCAAAAAAAAAAAAAAAAAAAAAAAAGATAATAATAAAAAAAATAAAATAAATGTGCGAGGCCCCCCTTCCCGCGAGGCCCTGTGCGACCGCACTGCTCGCACACCCCCTGAGGCGGCCCTGCACACACACACGCACACACACACACACTTTAAACGAGGTGGACTTCCTGTGGAGTTGAAAGTTACCAGAACATGACATACTGTTATGCTCGCTCACTGCCACACAGTAGGCAGTAGCAGCATCATTACCTATTCTCTCACATACAAACACAGCCGCTATCCATAGAAACATACAGCATATCTCCTATATATCTTCAAACAGAAATCTGCATCAGAGGCTTTGGATGTGACACAATTAGGATAGAGCTCTATTTTCTGTGTGTGTGTGTGCGTGCGTGCGTGCGTGCGTGCGTGCGTGTGTGCGTGCGTGCGTGCGTGCGTGCGTCCGTGCGTGTGTGTGTGTGTGTGCACGTATGTCCCTGCAGGGATCAATTCTGGGCCTTGGCTTATTTACCATTATACCAATAATATTGTCTCATCTCTGAAAGGCTGTCAAGTTCTAGTTTTAACACAGTAATACGCTATTTTAGAGTAATTAGAGATGAATACTGAAGAACTAGAATCATTAGAGGTTCTCAAAGTGAGGTCCATGTCCATGAGAGGGATCTGGGCAGTCCCCATAGAAAATTCAAAGTTAACAGGACCAAATCATCAGTTTCTTATTTATTTATTTAACCTTTATTTAGCCAGATAAAACATTGATCTGGTCCAAGAGGCCCCAACAGGAGTACAAATATACATATATACACATATATATATATACATATACTGTACATACATACACACATATACACCAATAACAAAATAAAAACAGTTAAGAATCATACACATAAGCAAATAAACAAACATATGCACAGCCTATGTACAAAAGAAATAAACAGTTAATCTCTAGTCTTTACAGTTTTCTTCAATTGCATAAACACTCAAATCAAAAGTATTACACAATTATCAAAACATTACACTCAAGGAGCAAAACATAGGCCCAGATTTGCACCTCTATAAGCACAATGTCAGCCTCACACTTTTTGCAAAACAATACACAGAGCAAAAAAGTATCTTGCCAGATCCAGCTAGGCAAAGAGATAATGTCTAGTATTTTCTGTACTCTATTTAAATTTTTTCAAAATTGTTTTTGTTTTACTGTAATTTTAACCTGTAGGCCTACTGGATACAGTATTTTATGTTTGTCTGATATTTGCTGAGCTTACAGTGTTATGCACATACTATAGTAGCATGAAAACTGGGACATGTTTTGTTGTGATTCTCCATGTTGAAATGTTGACTGATTTGGTTATATGGCGAGAAAATCTATATTTTCATCAGTCTGCATCATTGATTTGGGTATATGGAGAGAAAATGTTTTTTTTCCAGCAGTCTGCATCATTGATTTGGGTATATGTAGATAAATAAATAATATTTTCATCAGTCTACAGCATTGGTCTTGTGTAGTGTTTGGTGAATTTATTGTATATTTGCACATTCTCTGCGTACTTCACTTACAGTACTCTAATCACTGAGAAGTAGAATAGCTAAATGTGTTTTAGGTTAAGCACAGCAGTGTGAGTAACTGGTTCAAACAGAATTAAGTCATTATGTAACATGTGTTTCATATAGTAACAAAATGTAGTTTTTTTAAATTAGTGTATGGTTTTGACAAGTGTTTAATTTAGCAAAGGATCTGAGGTGTTCTGATAATTGTGTGTGTGGTTGTGCTAATTGTGTGTTTTGAAACACCGGGCCCCGTTTTCAAAATCATGCTTAAGCAATCGAAAAAAAAAGTCTCATAAAAAAGATATTAGATTTTTGGGTATTTTCCTGCCTTTGGTCCGCTTTGCATTCACATCTCAAATGCAGGGTTCACTTGCAAGAGTGAATGAGCTTTCACACCACCCCAAACCAACCGGACTATCCGAGGAAATGAACCAGGGTTCGATTAAAGCTTATTATAGTTTATCACAGTATCATGAGCATGTCTTTGTCAGTGGACACTGGACATGGGTATGGAGGCTCCAGGTGCTGCTGCGTTAAAGTGCACATCTTCAATACCTATCTGTACTATTTAAAAGCACAGTGCAGGACACACTCAAAGGTTATCGCACCTCAGAGATGGCAGTGGACATGTATGACAGGACAAAGGCCATATGTAATGGCATCTTGTGGCACAAGCTCAGACCTCAGCTCAGGAGATCAGCTGAGACAGAGACTGTTCTATCCAGAGCTTGAGAGCAGGTTCTCATGAGTTGGATAACAACTTATGAGAGGCATACAGGCATGTTATCCAGCCTCAGACCAGTTTCTCTCAGTGGAATTGCTGCAACCCCTCGCCACACATTACAATATCCAACTATTGCCAGAGGAGATCACAGTTGCAAAGTGTTTCCTGGTCAGGACAGGCAGAGATGCAGTCCCTACTATCCAAAGTGTCTTTTCCCTCCTGGATGATGATGATGATAATAATAATAATAATAATAATAATAATAATAATAATAATAATAATAATAATAATAATAATAATAATAATAATAATAATAATAATAATAATAATAATAATAATAATAATAATAATAATAATAATAATAATAATAATAATAATAATAATAATAATAATAATAATAATAATAATAATAATAATAATAATAATAATAATAATAATAATAATAATAATAATAATAATAATAATAATAATAATAATAATAATAATAATAATAATAATAATAATAATAATAATAATAATAATGCATTTGATTTATAAGGCGCCTTTCAGGACACTAAAAAAAAGTCCACAAATCGGTGAATGAAAAATTATAGGATCAAGTTTCAAGTTCAAGTTTCAAGTTTCTTTAATAGTTGTCATACAGAAGTACAGAATACTTTTGTACAAAATGCTTCTTACTGTTGCGCTCCAGAGACTGTGCAAGACAAGATAAGTATGAAATAAAAACATAGTAAAATTAGAAGTAAAAAAAGAGGTCACAGTGGATCAAATGAAAACTACTTACTAAAAATGTTTAAAAGTACTAAAAACCAACAAAAAATACCAAACACTAACAAACATTCAGCAAAGACAATGGGGATGCTGACATAAAAAAAAAAAAAAAAAAGTAAAAAAAAAAAAAAAATGTAAACATTTTTTTTTTTTTTTTTTTTTTTTTTTTAGATCCGGGGCTAGGAGAAAAACATCCGGGGCTAAAGCCCCGGAAGCCCAGGGCTAACGACGCCACTGGTGGCTACGTGAAGGATGGGAGATACTACTGCCACGGGAGGAGGAGAAGCAATTAGGCAGCTGATTAGGACTGATAGAACACACCTGTGCACCACGAGATCACCCACATCCCACACACACACACACACACCAGACACACATAACATAAAACACTAGGACAGACAGAGTATTGTTGAGTGGAGGTGAGGAAGGAGCAGGAGTACAAAGAGAGAAAGATATTGATACAGAATTTAGTGAGGTGATAGGTAGTTGAGAGGAGAGGTGAAGGCGAGAAGGTGTTCATTGTGTACTGTACCTTAGACTGGCTGACTTGTGTACTGACCCTGGACCGGACCGGAAGACAAACTCTGAGTATTGAACAATCCCTTTTTTTTGTACGAGAGCCTGTTTTGTGTTTTTGACCTTGGACTATATTACGACTACTCTAATTGCCCATCGGACTATATTGGCCTTATTCAATAAATATATTTTATTGATTGAAATTGTGCTTGTGTGGACAATTTAATTTGTTTGTTTTTGACCCGTGACGAGTCTGAACACCCCCAGGCTCGTCACAATATTCAAAGTATAAGCTCACACACAAAATCCAATCCAATCCAATCCACTTTATTTATAAAGCACATTTAAAAACAACAACGTTGACCAAAGTGCTGTACAAGTCCCACAACATAAGATAAAAACATAAAAACATAAAAAAAATGTATAAAAGCACACAATAAAAACAAATACAATATGTCAGATAAAAAAGGCAGGTATCTCAAAAACTGTTTAAACACCGAAAGCCAGAGCAAATAAATGTGTTTTGAGGCGTGATTCCAAACACAATGACCGAAAACATCTTGTTCAACCTCACATTTTTTTCATCCTCACATCTTGTTCAACCTCACATCTTGTTCAACCTCACATCTTGTTCAACCTCACATCTTGTTCAACCTCACATCTTGTTCAACCTCACATCTTGTTCAACCTCACATCTTGTTCAACCTCACATCTTGTTCAACCTCACATCTTGTTCAACCTCACATCTCACTTACAAAATCTGAATAAATGGACACAGTCTCATTCTCCTTCCATCAACAGCATTGAAACTGTGACAGGCCTGTCACCCTTTTGGGTTTGGTATGTCTGCATCACGCATTGGGGTGTTGAGCTGTACCTTGTTGGACACCTTGTACTGTACCTCATGAAGGCAAACCTTTCAGGAAATATAAAATATTTTCATTGCATTTTATGACTTTTCCATCCATTTACAATAGTTTTTTAAATCCAGCAGTTTTGTGTCGCTGGGACCGGGGGAGATGGAGCGGCCATTGGGGGGGGGGGGGGGGGGGCATTCCCATCACTGTGCATGGCGGTGTGAGTGGTGCACGGGCTGTTTGTGTTTTCCTTCGGGCATGAAAAACAAAAACAAATTAATGAGAGTAGTCCTTAAGCTACCTCCACGCACACACCTAGGGCCAACTTTCTTTAGGCAACTAAACTGGCTTCCGGTCAATAAAAGGGTAATCACACACAAGATAAAATTAGGTCTCACACACAAGATAGTTCAAAATACAGGTCCGAAATATCTATCTAATTATTTTAATCGATTCCGTGACAATCATTCATACTCCACTAGAAGGAGCAGTACGGATTTTATTCTGCCAAAATGTTACTCCCTAATGGGCACAAATACTTTTTTATATTCTGCAGCACTGGAGTGGAACAAGCTTCCAGTGGCCCTGAAAAACATCGAAGAGGGGGGACGTTTTAGACGTGCCACAAAGAAATGGCTAGCCAGTGAAGTATAGAATAGCCACGTCTAGGAAGGAGAGGGTAGGGAGTGTTTTTATGGGGTTGCTATATGTTTTATTATGATGCTCTGTTTTTTATTATGATGATCTATGTTTTATTATGATGCTCTATGTTTTATTATGATGCTCTATGTTTTATTATGATGCTCTATGTTTTATGATGTCTGTCCATGTCCAAAATCAGGGACCATGATGGAAATAAGTGCTTGCACTTTCTCATGTTTTTATCCCTTGGATGCTGTCTTTTACTCCACAATAAAAATAAATCAATCAATCAATCAATGACGTTCTTTATCGGGGTGTCTTGGATGGGGATGTGGTGGGGATTGATGAGTGGGGTGTTTGGGGGACTGGCTGTTCCGGGGGGTGGTTCACATGCCTTCGAGCAACACTGTACTTATTGTACTTATTGTATGCCTATTATTATTATGTCTGCACGTTTATGTTGCACTACTTTAATTTGCCCTTTTTACCTATTCTTATGTCTGCAATTTATGCATTGTTTATATTCTGTCAACTGTATGCTGATTGTATGCCATTTGCTTTGGGGCACTTTGGGCTGCGGTCCATGTGGGAAAAGTGCTATATAGATAGTTATTCATATTTATTATTATTATATTGTAAAAAATGTATGCATTGAAATGTCTCGACGACATTGAAAATGAGGGTGACCTCAATTGTCCTTTTCGAGAATAAATAAATGTTTGAATTGTATTTAAAGGTAGAATTGTAACGCCATCAAACAACAACCTCCAGGCAGAAGAACCCTGCGAGAGGCGCTCGTTTGTGAGAGATCACAATTTGACTGCATTACAGCTTCTATCTTTAATCACTGACCAACAATGTGCTAAAGAAGGAGTCCAGGAATGAACATGGAGTCCCACTCTCGGCTCTGTAAAGCACATCAAACACTGAAACAACATCAAACGATGCGCTACGTACGCTGGAAGCAAACTGGGACAGAAAGTCTTTCATAGTTCCTCGTGGCCAGGGGTGGAAACAGGAAGTGACAGCGGAGGGGCGTTAAGTCCCCCACAGCTGGATCCAAGCCACTGAACTGTCTCCTCGAGGCACGACGTGGGCTGGTGGGCCTTGGCCACGACTGCAAGGAGAAGGCTACTGTAGGCAACAGTCAACTTTCTTTTCTGTTTGTTTGTTTGTTTGTTTGTTTGTTTGTTTGTTTGTTTGTTTGTTTGTTTGTTTCTTTCTTTCTTTCTTTCTTCTTTCTTTCTTTCTTTCTTTCTTTCTTTCTTTCTTTCTTTCTTTCTTTCTTTCTTTCTTTCTTTCTTTCTTTCTTTCTTTCTTTCTTTCTTTCTTTCTTTCTTTCTTTCTTTCTTTCTTTCTTTCTTTCTTTCTTTCTTTCTTTCTTTCTTTCTTTCTTTCTTTCTTTCTTTCTTTCTTTCTTTCTTTCTTTCTTTCAGTTACTTTCTCTACTCAGTTGCTTTGGTCATATTTTACAGGTAAAAACTATTTCTTATTTTTACCTTTTAAAACCAGGCAGGTCAGTCTCCCAACAGTACTTTGTGTAACCAAACTGTTTAGAAACAAGGAAGACAGCTGGTCAAACTGTTAAGATACAATGAAGACAGCTGGTCAAACTGTTAAGATACAATGAAGACAGCTGGTCAAACTGTTAAGATACAATGAAGACAGCTGGTAAAACTGTTAAGATACAATGAAGACAGCTGGTCAAACTGTTAAGATACAATGAAGACAGCTGGTCAAACTGTTAACAGTTTGGTTGCCTTGGGTTAAATTAATGATATACCATAGATTGCCAGCGCTATTTGTCTATGGAGAAAGTCCCCTTCTTTGCAGGGCTATAACTTTTTAAATTCTATTGCTACATTGCCATTATTAGGGCCCATTCAAAGTCCTATATGTATTGTTCATTGTGTAGCAACGTTAAACTTTTTCATTCACATATTCATAGTAAAGTATGGTCTAATGTATAAGTATGTTTTCATCTCTTTCTGCAGCTTTCTCCAGAATGTGATCTATAGCCCCAAATGCATTATATTGATGATGAAATACAGTTTGATGGCAATCAGCGCGATATAAAAAATTCCAACTAGACGTACTTCTAGAAGTTACTACACGTCATCTGATGTTGACCGGATGGGCGAGGGGGCGTTTATAATTCCGTGGGCAGCGTTATACCAATCATCTAATGTGGGTCAAATGTTGATAATAGCAGTTAGTATCTAAGACGGTAACGTTACACGCTAAAACTCACCCCAGTCTCCGCGCGCCGTTGGGCGATCATCGTCGAGTAGAAATTGTATCATTATGGGATATATTTTTACCCGGTCCATCTCCAGCTTGTATAATGGTATATACGTCCAAATCATGTTGTTTATCGAGTTATTGCCAATCGATCACCGTGTAGCGTGACGAGCCAGAGTCCCATGAACCATAGCGAGCGCCCGGAAGTACTACGGTCGTCATGACAACCTCTATTCAACATCCTGTGTGGCGATTGCGCCGATCGGCCACCAGATGGCGCTCCTGAACCGCCAGAGAGCTCAGTGGGTCCTGCTGGTGGATCTCAGGCCAGCGGAGGGGGAATATGAATCCGATCGCAGATTTTTGAAATATTGATATAAGGACGCTGTACAGCGTCCCCCGGCAACTTTAGCATGGCCAGCAAAGACGTGAAAAGACGTGTCCCGGCAGTCAAAGTGTTAAGAAACAATAGCAAAACAACACACATTGAGGACACATGTCATTTTCTGTGTTTGTGGCCAACATGAACAGCAAGACGTTCTGTGGCGCAAACACAGCCATTCCGCTGGCAGTGTGGACCCAGGTTTAATCTATACAGTATACATTGTCATGTAGCACAAAACTGTTTTATTGTTGCCTATGTTCACAATCTTCTCAAAATGAAAACATGTGTGATGGTACTGAGGAGGGTTGTGATGGTAATGAGGAGGGTTCACCCAACCAACCAACCATCCAACCATCCAACCAACCATCCAACCGTCCAACCGTCCAACCGTCCAACCATCCAACCAACCAACCAACCAACCAACCAACCAACCAACCATCCAACCATCCAAACATCCAACCATCCAACCATCCAACCATCCAACCATCCAACCATCCAACCAACCAACAAACATGTGTGTGAGCTTCCCCTTGTTCCAGTCTCACTGTGGAAATAAAGCAGAGGTTAATTAACGGGACCAGCTGCACCTATGCCTGAATGAACCTCGCCTACTGCTGCTTCAGCAAGTCTCTCCAGACTTTAACCGCGACAGCCGACACCAGAGCCACCCCCGCCCTCCCACAGTGCAACTCAAGATGTCCTGTCCTCCTCGTTTGAGCAGATCTGGCAACCTGAGCAGCTTCATCCCACTGCTTTCTCCCACAGGCAGATCTGGCAACCTGAGTGTGCTGCCTCCTGCTGCCCTGCTAGAGAGACGAACACCAGAGGGGTCTGAACACACACACACACACACACACACACACACACACACACACACACACACACACGCACGCACACACACACACACACACACACACACACACACACACACACACACACACACACTCCCGATGAGCAGGTTGGCACCTTGCATGGTTGCCTCCGCCGTCGGTGTGTGAATGTGTGAGTGAATGTGTGAGTGAATGTGTGAGTGAATGTGTGTGTGAATGGGTAAAATGTGAGTAACAAAAATTGTAAAGCGCGTTGGGTAAAAGCGCTATATAAAAAAGCAGACATTTACACACACACGCGCGGTAAATGGCTGCTTTTTTATATAGAGCTTTTATCCAAAGCGCTTTACAATTTGTTACTCACATATTACACACACATTCACACACACATTCACACACACATTCACTCACACATTCACTCACACAATCACACACACACGGCGGAGGCAACCATGCAAGGTGCCAACCTGCTCATCGGGAGCAATTAGGAGTTAAGTGCAGGGCTTGACATTAACTTTTTGGCTCACTAGCCACTGTGGCTAGTGGTTTTCCAAAGTCACTAGCCACTCAGCATTTTCACCAGCCAAAAATCACCACACTAAATAATGTTTGCATCAATACGTTCCCATTTTATAGCGTGACGATGAATAGGTTTAAAATCAAAATGCATATGATCGGTATCATGTTCCACCATGAATGCATGAAAGGGGGGGGGGGGGGGGCGGGGGACGTTATTTCTGATTATTGATTACCAATAACGGCATTCGTTATTGTGGCATCATACACTGATGTGTCATGATGTCATGATGTCATGTATGTTGTGTATGTCATAAATGTCACTATAAATTGAAAATGGGGGACCCTGATGTAAACAAGACAAACGTCTTTATCTGGTCTGCATCCCCTTAACAATTGTGTGTATTGAGCCGTACTGTATTGTACCCATTCTGCAATCTGTTAAATAAAGTTTTCATTCATTCATCGGCTGGTTGGCTATGCTAACAAGGCCTGATCAGCATGAAATCGTTCTTACCTGTGGCCGGTTGGATCCCAAAAAGGATTTCCCAGTTATTGATCGCCATCTGGTAGATCGATATGTCCATTGGCTGATGCTATATTCCTTTACTGCATACTGAATTCGGCGTCACAAAAGGTATTCCATGCGATCTGATGAAGGCATAGCTTCACGCTAACAGAAAAAGTAGGCCTGAATGAAAAAAAATTACATCTGGTCTGAAAACAACTCCATTCTCGAGACAGCACCACTACCAGGACTGCTCTACCTCCCGAGCCACTGTTGCCACATACACATACATACACATGCACTACACATACACATACATACACATGCACTACACATACACATACATACACATGCACTACACATACACATATACATACACACACACATACACATACACATACACACACACACATACATACACATGCACTACACATACACATATACATACACACACACATACACATACACATACACACACACACACATACATACACATGCACTACACATACACATATACATACACACACACACATACACATACACATACACATGCACTACACATACACATACACATATACATACACACACACACATACACATACACATACACACACACATACACATACACATACACACACACACATACATACACATGCACTACACATACACATATACATACACACACACACATACACATACACATACACATGCACTACACATACACATACACATATACATACACACACACACATACACATACACATACACACACACATACACATACACATACACATACACATACATACACATATACATACACACACACACATACACATACACATACACACACACATACACATATACATACACACACACACATACACATACACATACACACACACATACACATATACATACACACACACATACACATACATACACATGCACTACACATACACATATACATACACACACACACATACACATACACATACACACACACATACACATATACATACACACACACACATACACATACACATACACACACACATACACATATACATACACACACACACACACATACACATACATACACATGCACTACACATACACATATACATACACACACACACATACACATACACATACACACACACATACACATATACATACACACACACACATACACATACACATACACACACACATACACATACACATACACATACACATACACACACACATACACATACACATACACATACACAATTTACACATACACATACACATACACATACACATACACATACACATACACACACACATACACATACACATACACATACACATACACATACACATACACATACACACACACATACACATACACATACACATACACATACACATACACATACACATACACATACACATACACACACACATACACATACACACACATACACATACACATACACACATAGACGCCTACGTATAGGAGCAGACGATGCACGTGCTCCAGGACTATTGAACTTGGGGGAGCAAACTTGTCTCTTTGCTCCCTCACTTTTTGATCATATGATATATCCCCCCCCAATATATAAATATTATCTAACCATAACTACGTAATTTCAATCAAATTAATAATACGCAATGACACTTAATAGCAAGTTTTTAAGTTTCCAAAGATTGTGTGACCCCCCACTTTAATGGTTTGATCCAGTGCCCACGGGCCACGGTTCGTCGGCATGACGTATACGACATGTTGGGGGAGGCGGCTTTTTCGAAAGCCCTTGAAAAATTCAGGCTGGATATTGGATAACATTGTGAGGATTATTCTTCGGCGTTTACATCAAAATGGAGCAAATCATCACGTAAGTCGAACACTGTGACTGTATACTAAATGCGCAAACAGATTGAAACTGAATATTTCTCGTATGGTGAGCCTCGGCGCTGAACCGAGTGAATCCAGAGATACGGGATGGTGCGCACTGCGCAGGCGCTGTGATCACCCAACGGCGGAAATAATGCCGCTTTGAGCAGTTTATAAAAAAATATAAAAAATATTTATTAGCAACGCCGAGCTTTCAAACCATCCCGTATCTCTGTGCGAACCCATCGTGCAACTGTGAGCACCTTTGTAATGTCTCTGTGATACTTGTATAACGAACGGTTCGGCCAGAACCAGTCCTTCATGGTAAATCTAGGTTGGTTTCCCATTGAGGAGCAAGTGACTGTGGATTCACTCGGTGCTGAGCACCATCACGAAAGGGGACCCTGATGTAAACAAGACAAACGTCTTTCTCTGGTCTGCATCCCCTTAACAATTGTGTGTATTGAGCCGTACTGTATTGTACCCATTCTGCAATCTGTTAAATAAAGTTTTCATTCATTCATTCATTCAGCCGCCGCGCTCACTGGGGCTATTGATAGCGTCAATTAGTTGTTGTTGTTGTTTTGTACTGCCGCTGCGGATGAGAACGGGGCCGGAGGGGCTTTGGGAGGATGGGAAAGTTATTATTATTATAATAGTAATTGGCTATCATACGTGCCTAGCTAGCGTTAGCTAAAAGAGCCCTCGCAGTGAAGTTATTATTATTATAGCTATCATACTGCAATATAAACTGAGTTTTATAGTGAAAAGAGCAGCTTTATTTTGGTCAAGATTGAAGGCTCTATATTGCAGGAAATTGCACATACAGGTTCATTAAATGTAAAAAAAAAAAAGTTAAAAAAAAAAGAATAAAAAAAAATCTTGCACCCCCACTTTCAACTATAACTAGGCGGCCATGCATACACATACACATACACATACACATATACATACACATACACATATACATATACATACACATACACATACACATACACATACACATACACATACACATACACATACACATACACATACACATACACATACACATACACATACACATACACACACACACATACACATACACATACACATGATACACATACACATACACATACACATACACATACACATACACATACACATACACACACACATACACATACACATACACATATACATACACATACACATACACATACACATACACATACACATACACATACACATACA
>NC_140180.1:103740765-103778265 GCF_963971535.1 Notolepis coatsorum
TCATTATTGACAGAGTATACTGTGTGTGTATATATATTAGAGGTGGGCATAGATACTTTTTTTTAATCTAGATTAATCTATCTGCCGTCCTGGAGTTAATCTAGATTAATCTAGATTAAAATGGCTAATTTGAAGTCTGCCGAAGGCATTCAAAATATGTGTGTTCTACCTAGGGATGGGTATCGTTAGGATTTTATCGATACTACTACTCTTAACGATACTGCTTAACGGTTGGGTACTTTATCGACATTGCTTTATTATTTATAACTTTATAAATAAATATTATTAAATAAATTAAATTAAATAATTTTATAAATTAAATAAATTATAAATAAATATAATAAATAAATATTATTTCTTCAGCAACAGCAGCAACAATGTTTTAAATGTGTCTGAATTATAGACTTTTTATAATAAACAACAAATGTAAGATAAAAAAAAACTATATACACTGTGAATGATTAGTTGTTACCTAAAGCCCTTGGACTCCACTGTAGAGAAGGGGTGCAGGCCTTTGACAACAAACTGGGTCACAGCCCTGTTCACCCTATCCTCTGTCATCCTTCCTAGCTGCTAGGGTGAAGGGACTTGGTTTGGCTGGGACGCTTCATTACTTCAGACAACCAACTTGCGCCTAGCACGCCCCTGCGCCAGAGCGGAGCGGCAGAGCGCAGCGGCAGGCGGCAGCGGCAGAGCGGCAGCGGCGCGCAGATTGCCACACGCAATCCCTCCTGTTTTAACATTGACAGTTAGCTCAACTCGTTCGCCAGCTTGCTGTGGAGCCTGTGGTCCAGTTGGTGACAAGTTTGAATCACTTCAATTTCTTTTATTTCTTTTTTACGTTTAATTAATTTATCGCCTCTCTATATAAACGTCTTTCTTTCGCCGGTTAAGTTTAGGCATTCTTTCGGAGTTGGTTAAGGTTAGGGTTAAGTTTAGGCATTCTTTCGGAGTTGGTTAAGGTTAGGGTTAAGTTTAGGCATTCTTTCGGAGTTGGTTAAGGTTAGAGTTTGTCGCAGAGCATGGCAATAGAATGCAGCCTATTTCCGCTCTGCCGCTCTCTCGCTCTGCCGCGGTCACATGGACGTCGTGGCCAATCAGAGAAACGCTGAACGCAAGTTGGTTGCCTGAAGTGTTGACGCGGCTGGGACCGGTGGTGGTAGATGGAGGAGGGGTGGGCTGGGACATGGTGGCTGCAGCCTCAGCCTGACGAATGACAATCTATAAAAAGTTGTCATCTTTCAAATATATTTGTAGCTAAACAATTAGCTAAGCAACTATATTTTATTTATTAGCCTATTCGTAATAATTAGTTATTAGCTAACTCTGTATCTTGGCTTACCTGCAGTGGACGTGGATGGAGATGGAACACTGCGAGCAAAGCAGTCGAAAACGGTGCATTTCTGCAGACTAATGTTATGTTTTGACAACAGATGTTTTGACAAATTGCTTGTATTGCCACCCTTACTTGCAAATGTTTTATTGCACTTGTGGCAACATGCATTGTCGGCACCGACTTTCGTAAAGTGTACCCATACTTTCGTTTTGTTCTCTCCACCATGATGAGCGCAGAGCTCGGTCTGTGTCCTCCTCGCTTCAACACGGAGCCACGGACACCTCCCTTATTAAGTACCCGTATGTGTGTGGCTCGCTGAGTCGCTGCGGCTCGCTTCTCGTGCAGACAGAGAGAGGAGAGGAGACCCAACTTGGAGAATAGATTAACGGCGTCAATTTGTTTATCGTGCGATAACAGTCCGGCGTTAACTTAGCCCGGTAACAGCGTTAGCGGCCCAGCTCTAATATATATATATATATATAAATATGTCTCACCTAGAGCGGCTACGTGGCGTAGTGGGCAAGGCGCTCGCCACGAAATGCTGGAGACGCTGGGCTCGTCAGTTCGAGCCCAGCGCTCCACATTTGCTTTCAGTTTAGCTGGTCGTCCGTACTAATACACATTGGCCGTATTAGGGGGTGGGAAACTGATGGGTGGGGATCGGGCGTTGTGGATAGCGACTCCTACAGGTCGGTTGGTGCGCCTGCGCAGTAGAATCAGGAAGTGTCGGGGGCAGCGTGAGCCTCCCACTCGTTACTCCTCGCCACTGAGAGATCGAGCTGCGCAGGTGAAAAGATGCGACTGCTGTTACCTCAAGTACCGGAGGGGACTTGTGCTATGTATGACTTAGTCCACATTGCAGCCGGCTTGTGGGAGGCAAGAAACAGCGTCCATGACAGGGGAGGGTTGAATTGGATGATACGAAATTGGGATGGGAGAAAATATAGAAAATGGGAGAAAAAAGTGTATACAAAAAAAAAATGTCTCACCTGTGCAGCAGATATTATCTACCATGCCTTTTATTCTTATATTTTTATTTTGTATTTCTATTACCTGCCTGTACCTCTCCTCCTCCTCTCCTGTGCTGCTATGACCCCTGCATTTCCCCAAGGAGATTAATAAAGATACATTGTATCTTATCTTCTCTCTCTCCTCTCTCTCCCCCTCCCTCTCCCTCTGTCTCTCTCCTTTCCCCATCTCTATCTGTCTCTCTCCTCTCGCTCCTCTCTCATCCTCCCTATTCCCTCTCTCTCCCTCTCTCTTCTCTCTCTCCTCCTCTCTCTCTCCTTTGTCCTCTTTCTCTCTCCCTCATTCTCTCTCCCCCTCCCTTTCTCTCTTCTCTCTCTCCCTCATCCCCTATCCCTCTTCTCTCTCTCCTTTCTCTTTCTCTCTCTCTTCTCTCTCCCCTTCTCTCTCTTTCCTCTCTCTATCCCCCCAACCACACACAAATGCAATCACTCGTGCAGACACACACACACACTCACTCACACACTGTTATGTACTAGAGGCCTGGTCACTCCTGTGAGGGCTGCCAATTAGCCAATTAGTGCTGATTGGTTACCTGCTGGGGAGCTTCAAAGGCAGACCCAGAAACACACATGCACGGTCTGTGCCTAGTGAAAGAGCTGTCAGGTTCTTACAGTCCTTGTCCGTTGGGTTACCAGTACATTAGCTTATAGTTATATTAGTAGTTCCTTGGTTTAGTAGCATTTTTGAGTTAGAGCACAGGGTTTTGGTGTTGATTACACATAGGTTGCGTACCCATGAGCCAGGGTCGTAACAATTGGGCGCTCGTCCGGGATCTTTTACCCCTAGCACTTTGTTTGGTGATTTTTTTGTGTGTTGCACGGGGTGTCATCATATTATGGTTTGGGTGGTGTTCGTTACACATGGTGTAACGTGGGGGCTGAGCCATTTTCATCAAACAGGTGAGTATGCCGTATTTGTTTGTAATTTGATGTGACTACTTATGCTGTTAAAATATATAGTTTAGTAGGCACCACATGTAGATAGGGATATTATTTTCTGGTTGTTGGTTAGCGTCCGGTGCACCGCGTACTCCTGGGGCGGTCAATGAAATGATTGTATATGATCTTTGACTGGTAGCAGGTGTGGTTGAAGAAAGTTAGGTCTACAGGGCATTAGTTTATGGGTAGGTAGGTTAGGGCGGCCAGGAAACACAGGTAGTGTGGTAGGGCTTGATTTAGTGTTTCTTAGGGTAGACATGTGGTAGGCCGGGGTTTTCTGCAGTTTAGACGTAGAAGCATATGTGGTCACATCAGGTTAGAAGGCGCACCTGTTTGGAATATTTTGTTGGATTTATTTTGTTTGTTTAAGTGTTTGGTGAGCATACCTGGTAGCACCTAACACCCTGCGTGTATGACACGTCTATTTAGGGTGGGTGTGTTTTTTTTTATTTTTTTTTGTTTGTTTGTGCAACCTGGAAAGGTGCGCTCCGTGGAGCTCACATTTCCACCGCGTCCCTTTATGGTTGTTATTATTGGCATTAGCATTCTTCATGGTTCTTCAGTGGTTCTTCGTGGTTCTTCAGTGGTTCTTTAGTGGTTTTTCAGTGGTTCTTTGGTGGTTCTTCGTGGTTTGTTAGTGGTTCTTAGTGACTGTAGGGTAAAGTGAGTAGCTTGTGGTGACTGGTACAGTAACGATGGCTACCATTAAGGATTTTGTTGAGAACCCCTCTGACGAGATGTTGGGAAGGTTTTCCAAAGAGCAGCTTCTGAAGCTTGCTGTGCACTACAATGTGGAGCTTACTGCCAGTGAGAAGCGGTTAAAAACGACTGCCTTGGGGACTTTGAGGGCTATACTCATTGAGGAGCAGGTGATTGTGGCAACGGTGGATGAGCTTCTTTTGTCTGAGGTGTCTCCACAACTCTCTGGCGTGGCGGAAGGTGTTGCCATCGATTGGGGGCCTAGGGAGTTGGCATTTAGGGAAAAGCAGCTACAACAAGAGCGTGAGTTTAAGGAAAAACAGCTACAACAAGAGGAGAGGAGAGATGAGAGAGAGCGGGAGCTTAAGGAAAAACAGCTACAACAAGAGGAGAGGAGAGAGGAGAGAGAGCACGATCGTGCAATGAAGGAGCTTGCATTTAAGCATGCTGCCTTGCAGGCAGGTTCTCTGCATCCAGAGTCACGTTCCGGGTTTGATGTAGGCAGGAATATTAGGATGGTGCCACCATTCTTTGAGAAAGACGTGGAAAGATATTTTCCCCTTTTTGAACGGGTGGCAACCACATTGAAGTGGCCTGATACCGCCTGGACACTGCTGCTGCAATGTGTTTTGGTTGGTAGGGCACAAGAAGCCTACACTGCTCTGTCCCTTGAACAAAGCGCTGATTATGAGCTGGTTAAAGCTTCCATATTGAGGGCTTATGAGTTGGTCCCCGAGGCCTATCGTCAGCGTTTTAGAGGTTATCGTAGGCAGGAGGGGCAGTCTTATGTTGAATTTGGAAAAGAGAAGGAGAACCTGTTTGACCGGTGGTGCACCTCGCAAAAAGCAGAGTCAAGGGAGCAGCTCAGACAGTTGGTTCTCCTAGAGGAATTTAAGAGGTGTGTTCCTGATAACGTTTCCACACATCTAAATGAGCATAATGTATCGAAGATAGCCGACGCTGCTGTCTTGGCTGATGAGTTTGTGTTAACACACAAATCTGTCTTTGTAGAGGAGGGCCGTGTGGAGTCCAGGGGTAGTAGGCGTCCTTCTCAGGGGAGCCGGTTCCCGGCACCCGTGTCTGCTGGTCGGTTTACTTCGACTCCTAGGCAAGGTGGCTCTGCTAGTGCATTCCCAGAGGGGGTTATCTGTTTTTACTGTAAGGAGCCTGGTCATATCGTTGCTGGATGCCCTGTGCTTAAGCAGAAAAATGTAAAAACGGTGGCTCTGGTAGAAATCATAGACAGGACACCTATGCCGACATTAGAGGGTGGGGTGCGAAGTATCAAAGGTGCAGACAGGGAGCTAGAGGGCTCCTCAACATTTAGGATGGATGGATTTGTTTCACTGGTTGGTGAATTAGGATCAAGGCAGGCTATTACAATATGGAGAGATACAGGAGCTTTCCAGTCTCTCATTCTGGATGGGATTTTGCCATTTTCGGAAGATTCTTCATTGCATTCCGGTGCCATTGTTCAGGGCTTTGGAGGAGGCTTTGTGAATACTCCTTTGCATGAGGTCTCGCTAAACTCTCCCTTAGTATCAGGCAATGTTGTCGTAGGAGTGTGTTCTCACATTCCCATAAAGGGGGTGTCCTTCATTCTAGGGAACGATTTGGCCGGTGGCAAAGTGCTGGCTACTCCAGTTGTAATTCCCGTCCCTGTAGTTTCTGAGGTTCCTGATGAGCTCGCACAGAAGCATCCAGGAGTGTTTCCTGTGTGTGCGGTAACACGCGCAATGTCAAAGGTCAAATGTGACACCCATGAGGTTGTTAACTTAGATGGTGATATGACACTTAGTGACACGTTCTTTGTTGAGTTGAAAAGTGGCCCTGCTGAGGGGTTAGGTAAGGTGATTCCGTCTCATGAGCAGTTGGTACTAGAGCAAAACAAGGATGTCTCCTTGTCGTCCCTCTTTGAAGAGGCGGTTTTAGAGGATGAAATGGTAGATACGTCTCAAGGATACTTTGTTAGCAATGACGTGCTCATGAGAAAGTGGACACCACCTAACCTGTCCAGTCTGGATGACTGGGGCAGTGTGTTTCAGATTGTTGTTCCAGCCGTGTATCGTCCTGATATACTGCATCTAGCACATGATCATGATCTTGCTGGTCACATGGGGGTCAGGAAGACTTATGACCGTGTGCTGAGACATTTTTGTTGGCCTGGTTTGAAGTCAGATGTGGCACAATATTGTCGCTCGTGCCATGTGTGTCAGGTGGTTGGTAAACCAAACCAGAAGATCCCTCAGGCTCCTCTGCAGCCTATCCCTGCCGTTGGGGAACCTTTTGAGCGGATCCTCATTGACTGTGTTGGTCCCCTCCCTCGAACTAAGACAGGGAACCAGTACCTTTTGACTATTATGTGTGCAGCGACCCGTTTTCCTGAAGCCATTCCTTTACGCAAGATCACAGCCCCAGCTATATCCAAAGCTCTGGTTAGGTTTTTTTCGACTTTTGGTCTACCAAAGGTCATTCAATCAGATCAAGGGTCTAACTTCATGTCCCGTCTCTTTGCTCAGGTCCTCCAGCAGTTGTCTATCCAGCATTGCCCTTCCTCTGCCTATCATCCAGAGTCCCAGGGGGCGCTGGAGAGATTTCACCAGACTATCAAAACAATGCTGCGGGCATATTGTACGGAGTTCGACAAAGACTGGGATGATGGAATTCCTTTGCTTCTGTTTGCTGCTAGGGAGGTAACCCAGGAGTCTCTTGGATTCAGCCCGGCTGAGCTGGTGTTCGGCCACACAGTGAGGGGTCCTTTGAAACTGCTGAAGGAAAAGTGGTTGGCTGACCAGACTCCTTCCTCTACTAATTTGTTGGACTATGTGTGTGACTTCAGGCTTAAGCTTAGTAGAGCATGTGAACTAGCGAAAGAGAACCTAAAGGTAGCCCAAGGAAAAATGAAGGTGTGGTATGATAGGCGGGCCCGACATAGGGTGTTCTCACCGGGAGACAAGGTGTTGGTTCTCTCGCCTATTCTTGGGTCTGCATTACAGGCTAAATACAGTGGGCCATACTCCATTGAGCGCAAAGTTGGTGAGGTCGACTACTTGATTAAAACTCCCGACCGCAGGCGCAAGAGTAGATTATGTCACGTCAATATGTTGAAGGCGTACAATGATAGGGCTCAGATTGACCAGTCAGGGGTCAAGCCTGTGGCTGTTCTAACAGTTTCTGCATCTCCTATTGTAGCCGACTGTTCTGTGTCGAAGGAGATTTCTCAGGGCCGGTTGCCAAACACCCAGATACTAGGTGACTTGGACTCACACCTGTCGTACTTACCACTTCCTGAGCGTACGGATGTGGTGCGCCTACTTAGACAGCATACACGTTTGTTTTCTGATGTCCCTAGTCGTACTAATGTACTCGAGCATGACATTGATGTTGGTAGTGCAGGGCCAATTAAGCAACATGCCTATAGGGTGAATCCGGAAAAACGAAGGATCTTGAGTAAGGAAGTAGACTATATGGTGAGACATGGCATTGCGGAGCCCAGTTCTAGTGCGTGGAGCTCCCCCTGCCTGCTTGTTGATAAGCCAGACTGCACTCATCGGTTCTGTACTGATTTCCGTAAAGTTAATGCAGTAACCAAGCCGGACTCGTACCCTCTGCCTCGGATGGACGACTGTATCGATCGGGTGGGTTCAGCAGCCTTTGTAAGTAAATTGGATTTGCTAAAGGGATACTGGCAGGTTCCGCTTACTCCGCGAGCACGTGAGATATCCGCTTTTGTCACACCAGAGAGTTTCTGCCAGTATACAGTGATGGCCTTTGGCATGCGAAATGCCCCAGCGACGTTTCAGCGGCTAGTGAACAAGGTCCTGGGCGGGGTAGCGTTCTGTGAGGCATATCTGGATGACCTGGTTATCCACAGTTCCTCTTGGTCACAACATGTGGAGCATCTGGCCGAGGTGTTCAAGTGGTTGGGTGATGCTAACTTGACAGTTAACCTTGCGAAATGTGAATTTGGACAGGCCACGGTTACCTACCTGGGTAAGGTGGTTGGACGTGGGCATATGTGCCCCATTACAGCTAAGGTGGAGGCTATAGTGGGCTTCCCTGCTCCCATCACCAGGCAGGAGTTAAAGCGCTTCCTAGGTATGGCAGGGTACTATAGGAGTTTCTGTAGGAACTTTGCTTCTGTTGTTGCCCCTTTGACCAATCTGCTCAGTCCTAAGGTACCTTTCGTGTGGACTGAGACTTGTCAACAGTCTTTTGAGAGCATCAAGGGTATTCTGATTAGCGCTCCCGTTCTGTCAGCTCCCGATTTTCAACTGCCATTCAAGTTGGCAGTGGATGCTAGTGACCTCGGTGCTGGAGCCGTCCTCCTGCAAGAGGATGCATTAGAGGTGGAGCACCCAGTGTGCTACTTTTCTAAAAAGTTTGACAGGCATCAACTGCACTACTCTACTATAGAGAAGGAGGCGCTCGCTTTGGTTCTTGCCTTGAACCATTTTGATGTTTACGTGGGATCCTCCAGTTTACCCCTTGTTGTGTATACAGACCATAACCCTTTGGTTTTTCTTCGCAGCATGGTGAATTCGAATCATCGTTTGATGCGATGGAGTTTGTTCCTCCAGGCGTATAACTTGGATATTCGCCACATTCGTGGGAGGGACAACGTGCTAGCAGACGCCCTCTCACGATCGTAGTACCGGTGTTTGTGGTACCCGTTATCGCTGTTGTGGTAGAGGCCCTGACAACTAAGGGGTCACAGTTGTTTTTGTTTTGTTTATGGGTTGTTGTGTAGTGGTTGCCTCTTGGGCAACCAGTTTGGTGGGGGAGGTGTTATGTACTAGAGGCCTGGTCACTCCTGTGAGGGCTGCCAATTAGCCAATTAGTGCTGATTGGTTACCTGCTGGGGAGCTTCAAAGGCAGACCCAGAAACACACATGCACGGTCTGTGCCTAGTGAAAGAGCTGTCAGGTTCTTACAGTCCTTGTCCGTTGGGTTACCAGTACATTAGCTTATAGTTATATTAGTAGTTCCTTGGTTTAGTAGCATTTTTGAGTTAGAGCACAGGGTTTTGGTGTTGATTACACATAGGTTGCGTACCCATGAGCCAGGGTCGTAACACACACACACACACACACACACACACACACACACACACACACACACACACACACACACACACATAGAGAGAAATAGCCTAGAAGTGTAATAGCTTTGGTAACCCTGTCTGTGAGGTAATTAAGTAGCACGTCTGGGTTTTTGTCAGTGAACAGAATGGTGTCGGTCAGGATACAGGAATAAAAAGGATACGTCATTTCTTCCTGAACTGTATTCATGGTCCAGCAGGATTTATTGCACATTGCTGCAATATTCAGTATTGTCATCAGTCTGGAATAACAATAATTGCCATTAGGCACTGGCATCTTGACAGCAACGAAGTAATAAAGAATGAAATTATTAAAGAAATGTCTATATGTATACTCAAGTTCAAATTCAAGTTTCTTTATTAGTTGTCATACAGAAATACAGAATACTTTGTATGAAATGCTTCTTTCTGTTTTTACTGTGTGTGTATATATATATATATATATTAACAAATCAAAACCTTGAAGACTTATATCTAGAAATAAATATCCATAAGCATTGCCATGTGTAACGTCTGGGCTTTCTTTCCCTATTCAGGAGTGGAAGCCCTGTTGCCATCCTGGAATTCTCACTCCGTCTCTGTAATTATCCCTGATTGTGGTCACCTGCCTGTGCTTTGTGTCACTGGTTCTGATTGGGTCTGCGGGCTGTGTTGAGGCCTTTATAGTAATCCCTTGCCTCTCTCTTTGTGTCGGTTCTTCAGCAGTGTTACTGGGAACAGCCGTCAACGGGCAGAAGTCGGATATCTCGCCCGTTGTTATTATTTAAAGTTCCTTTGCTTAAAGTGGAAATGAAGCAGTGCGATAAATACATATTCATAGCATCACATTAGTATTTAGATAAGCCACAGAAGAAGTCACGTTATAAAAATAAGCAGTTTCTAAGAAAAAACGATTTGTTGTGTACATTTCTGAAGCATTTAGCATTATGGGCGCGGCCATTTTGTTGCTGACGTCATACTGTGGCTTGGGTGTATACACTCTGGTTAGCTGCCTATATTGAATGGGTCAGTCAGCAAATAAAATGTTGCCTACAAAACAACGGGACCGCGGTGGTTCTGTTTGTATTGCTCCTGGCTGTTCAAACTAATTTTACCATGTGAGAGAGAGGAAAGTTGGTTAATTTCCACAAACTACCAGTGAAAAAAACAGTGTTGTTGACATGTTGGCTCGGGCTGCCTGCACCCAGACGGCGCGACCAGCCTGTTGGACAGGGAAGGAGGATCTGCAGCGAACACTTCATTGCCTCGGATTATGTTGTTGGGGTGGGATGTTTGTCCAGAAGACCACTAATCAGCTGAAGCCGGACGCGGTTCCCTCGGTCTTCGACAGACAGACCGGCGTTAGCTCTCGGGAGCGATCGCTAGCTAGTTGGCACCAGCCGGGGCCAGGCGTTAGCTCTCGCTAGCTAGCGTTAGCAACCGGAGCGTCGCGGAGCATTCAGCCTGCTGGCTACCTAGACCCACTTCAACCAGCGTCGCGGAGCATTCAGCCTGCTGGCTACCTAGACCCACTTCAACCAGCGTCGCGGAGCATTCAGCCTGCTGGCTACCTAGACCCACTTCAACCAGCGTCGCGGAGCATTCAGCCTGCTGGCTACACAAGCTGTGTAGCCAGCAGGCTGAATGCTCCGCGACGCTCCGGTTGCTAACGCTAGCTAGCGAGAGCTAACGCCGGGCCCCGAGAGCTAACGCCGGTCTGTCTGTCGAAGACCGAGGGAACCGCGTCCGGCTTCAGCTGATTAGTGGTCTTCTGGACAAACATCCCACCCCAACAACATAATCCGAGGCAATGAAGTGTTCGCTGCAGATCCTCCTTCCCTGTCCAACAGGCTGGTCGCGCCGTCTGGGTGCAGGCAGCCCGAGCCAACATGTCAACAACACTGTTTTTTTCACTGGTAGTTTGTGGAAATTAACCAACTTTCCTCTCTCTCACATGGTAAAATTAGTTTGAACAGCCAGGAGCAATACAAACAGAACCACCGCGGTCCCGTTGTTTTGTAGGCAACATTTTATCTGCTGACTGACCCATTCAATATAGGCAGCTAACCAGAGTGTATACACCCAAGCCACGGTATGACGTCAGCCATGACGTCAGCAACAAAATGGCGGCGCCCATGTTGAAAACAGGGATATTATATTATATTTTTCAGACAAATAAGATAGATTTCACATTTGATTATAGAACCCTGTCTTACACAAGGTACACAACAAACAAACTAGGATCACATTGCTCACTGCTTCATCTCCACTTTAAGGTCGAGAAGTCGGATCTCTCACCGCCCTATTCTCTATTGCTTTTCCTTAATTGATTCTCTTAGTACTTTTCTTTTGTCTTGCTATTTACCTGCTTTACTACGTAAATATATATTATCGCTCAAAGTGTTTCTGATAATAAAAATAACACATATTCGAGAAGAGCAACACCATCTCCGTCTCCTTCTTCCGTGCTACACAAGAACTCATTTCTTACCTGGATTCCTAACAGCCATGCCCATTTCTAATAGAAACAATGACTGTTTGTAGATGTAGGTGAATTATGTACATTATAATTATATTATAATTATGTTTTCTATATTATATCCATAATCATTCATATATTTAGTTTCATGTATTTTTCATGTATCTAGTTTATTTCTGAATATACAGATCCAGCACTGAAAAATCAAACCTCTACCACTCCTCCACCACTCCTCCACCACTCCACTCCAAACTGATTTTGTGACTCCTATTGTTCTGGACCGGGCCAGATTTCACACCTCCACTGCCTCCCACAGGCTGGGGAGATTTTCATCTTAAATTTATATTCGTCCCAAACGCCCCAGCGCCATCAGGATTCCTTCGCTTTTTTCACTGTTTAATATAATAATAATATAATAATAATAATGCAGGACCTCTTTAGGGGGTCTTTAATCGGCATGCAATGAACTGGACATGCAATTGGAGCGGCACACACACAGGATACACACACACACGCATGCATTGTCTTTTTCTCAGTCGCCGATGCGATAGAGTCTCTGCGCCTAACCCATCCCGTCGTCCTTCCCCCCATGGGCAGCCGGGAGCAGATAGGGCGTCAATGTGAGCCGCGCCCCGGGGACCAATCCAAGTGCTCCTGTCCGTCTTTGTCAAGGACGCCACAGCGTTAGCGATCTGTTGTTGTGCATGTTTTTCCATTGGGTTTATCTTATCGGGGGGGAAACCCTTGCGAGCACGGGGAGAACATGCAAACTCCACACAGAAAGGCCTGGGAGATACCCCACCTGGGTACCTGGCATCATGGAAACCTGGTCCCCAAGCGGGAATCGAAACCTGGACCTTCTTGCTGTGAGGCGACAGGGTTAACCACTACACCACTGTGCCGCTTTTACTTATCATGCATTGCAACACTAATATATGGGCAGTACCCCAAGTCAGACTGCCCATATAAAAATGATCTTGGGGGTCTGAGGGCAGTAGCCCCGACCCCCTGCCTGGGGCAGCACTTAAGTTAAGTACCCTCCCTTTGTTCACTTTGGGAGCTAGCCACCATCCCCCGAAATATAACACATGAGTGCTAGTTCTATAGTGGCAGAGGAGCAGCAGACCAGCAGCAGAAGTGGTTTGAATTTTCAGTGCTGCTTCTGTACTTTGTCTGTGATGTTAAATCGCGAACAGCCTTCTCTCACGGAAAGATTAAAAGGTCTGCAAGTTCCCATATCCAGGTTTGGCCAGGCCTAGGTTAAAGGACCCATGCATTATAAATGGCCTTTTCCCATGTTTAGCATTGATTCCTAGCAATTGGGGATTATATCAATGTGGTCTGTGTCTAATTATCATATTGACTCATCAGTCTAGTCTCGAGTTCACAAGATCTTCCCTCACTCAACTAAGCTGTTCTGATTTGACGGTATTTCTGACGTGAATAAGGTACTGATTTGCAGTAACGGCCCCTCTATGGTTGTAGCGCATAGTGTAACCCAACACTTCCTCAAACGGGTTTTGACAGAGGCAGAGAATGAGCGAGCGAGAGAGAGGGAGAGAGAGATAGAGAGGGAGAGAGAGATAGAGAGGGAGAGAGATAGAGGGACCAGCGGGAGTGCGGGACCATGCAGAAGTGTGTGTAAAAATGTGTGTGCGCCATCTCTCTCCCCCGTCGGAGCATTTACACACAAACTTGACTGTGTGTGTGTCGGGGACGCATCTCTCCTCTCTCTCTCCCTCGTCGGAGCATTTACACACAAACTTGACTGCTTGTGTGTCGGGACCAGTGATGGGAGTAACGGCGCTATAAATAACAGTGTTACTAACAGCGTTAGTTTTTTCAGTAACAAGTAATCTAACGGATTACTCTTTCAATCTTAATAACAGCGTTACCGTTACTGCCAAAAAATGTGGCGCGTTACTATGATTGAAGCTTTTTTTTTCATCAGACAGATCTCTGCGCCGAGAGGCATTCTGTCCTTCCGTGGTTAAAGTGGGCAGCGCGCGATTGGCTGAGGTTAAGTAAAATGTCATGGTAAGCCAATCAGAGGTAGAGGCAGTGGCGGCTCGCCACTAGGGGCGCTCGGGCGCCGACCCCCCTGGTGAACCCTGGTTAAAATGAGAGAAGAACAAGACATTTTTTGTTTTGTTTTTTGTTTTATAGCTCTATAAATAATATAAACATGTTTAAAATGAATAATATTTACTCATTTTAAGTATGTTTGTGTTTCCAATGCACAATATAACGTTAATATATCAAATAAAAAAATAATAGTTTTCCTGAACAGGAAGTGACTCACTCCTGCCGCATTTCTCCTGCCGCATTTCTCCTAGCCGTATTTCTCGGCCCGGGCTAGACGCAATCGCGCTCTGAGTGCGCGTCACTGTTTCATTGCTGTATCCGTTGCAGCCAATCAGTGCGTAACGCGCTGTGCGTTGAAATATGATGTTTATGATGGAAGCCGGGCGCGATTTGAAGCGGTCTCGGCAAGCATTTAGAATTTCCGTCTAGAATTTCCGTAGCCGCATTTCGCGGAGACGCTCTCTGATTGGCCGACGTCAGTTTTTTTTTCCGTAGCCGCATTTCGCGGAGACGCTCTATGATTGGCCGACGACAGTTTCTACACTGGTTAAGCTTTCGAAGTAGGTTAAGGAGGTAGCGTTAGAGTTTGTCTTAGAGCGTGACGGCAAGTTCTTTCGACGGTTAAGCTTAGGCACTCTTTCAAAGTTGGTTAAGGTTAGAGTTTGTCTTAGAGCATGGTGATAGAACGCCAGGTAGTTTGCAGGCTGTTCGACGCGGAAAAGGGCAAAGACACAGCTCGTTCATTGAATTCATCACAGTACTGTTGTGTTGTGCTAACAAGCTAATCTGGATGCAGTCTGGACAGAGTGGATAACTGGATATACATCAACAGTCTGGGGACAACAGTGGACATTATACACTTTATCAAGCCCTCCTGCTCGACCACGTAAACAGTGAGTTAATTCGGTCTCTCTCTCTCTCTCTCTCTCTCTCTCTCTCTCTCTCTCTCTCTCTCTCTCTCTCTCTCTCTCTCTCTCTCTCTCGCTCTCTCCCTCTCTCTCTCTCTCTCTCTCTCTCTCTCTCTCTCTCTCTCTCTCTCTCTCTCTCTCTCTCTCTCTCTCTCTCTCTCTCTTTCTCTCTCTCTCTCTCTCTCTCTCTCTCTCTCTCTCTCTCCCTCTCTCTCTCTCTCTCTCTCTCTCTCTCTCTCTCTCTCTCTCTCGCTCTCTCTCTCTCTCTCTCTCACAATCCTGTGTCTCCGAAAAATGCGGCTACGGAAAGTATTGACGGTGCTGCCTTGCTGAGATGATAATAGCACTTCAAAACGCGCTGCTGTGTTGTGAACTATAACATTAATTTCGCTGCTGCCAGTGGCGGCTCGCCACTAGGGGCGCTCGGGCGCCGCCCCCCCTCAGGCCCTACCCTGGTTATATGAGAGAACAAGAAAAATAAGTGTTTCGTTTTTTGTTTTATAGCCCTATAAATAATATAAACATGTTTAAAATTAATAATATTTACTCATTTTAAGTATGTTTGTGTTTCCAATGCACAATATAACGTTATTATATAAAAAAAAAAATACTAGTTTTCTTGAACAGGAAGTGACTCACTTTTATTTTTTTTTATTATTTTTTTGTATTTCTCGGCCCGGGCTAGACGCGATAGCGCTCTGAGTGCGCGTCACGGTTTGATCGCTGTATCCGTCGCAGCCAATCAGTGCGTAACGCGTTGTGCGTTGAAATATGACTATTATGTTGGAATCCGGGCGCGATTTGAAGCGGTCTAGCCAGTAGCGTCAAGAATTTCTGTAGCCGCATTTCGCGGAGACGCTCTCTGATTGGCCGACGCCAGTATTTTTTTCCGTAGCAGAATTTCACAGAGACGATCTCTGATTGGCCGAATCCAATTTCTAAAGTTCCAATTCTAGCTTATTCCTAGGTTGGTCCGTTGGTGGTAGAGATAGTTGTGTTGTTGTGAGATGCAGCTGTTTGTCTTAGAGCGTGCCGTGACTGCAAGTTCTTTAGACTGTTAAGCTTAGGCACTCTTTCAAAGTTGGTTAAGGTTAGAGTTTGTCTTAGAGCATGGCGATAGAACGCCAGGTAGTTTGCAGTCTGTTCGACGCGGAAATGGACAAAGGAATGAAGTACTTGTTGTTATGGTTTGTAACCGACCCCAATCGCACAACACAAGACAGGTATGATGGTTTGCCAAGAAACAGATATTTATTGAGAACAGGGAAAAAGGGCACTGTCCCTTTAAGGGAGAAAACACAAAACACTGGAATAACACAAGAGGGGAAGGTAAAGTGCCTTTAAGAGGCGGGCAGGAAAAGGGAACACTAAGGGAAGGTATAAGGGAACGCCTAGGGACAGAGGAACTAGAGACTAGGAGAACTAGGGACAAGGAGAACTAGGGACAGAGGACTAGGGACAGAGAGAACTAGGGACAAAAGGGACAGAGGACTAGGGACTAGGAGAACTAGGGACAAGGAACTAGGTGGAACTAGAAAGGGGAGAACTAGGGACAGAGGACTAGGGACTAGGAGAACTAAGGACAGAGAACTAGGTGGAACTAGAAAGGGGAGAACTAGGGACAGAGGGGACAGAGGCCCGCGGAGGCGGGCTGGGGACAGGGAGGACTGGGAGGACTGGTGGGAAACATCTGGGCCACTCTGCAGAACAGAGGGGAGGGTTAATGTACAAAGGGGAAAAAACAGAGCAGATGCAGAATAGTCCAAATAACAAAGTAACAAAGTAAATACTATCTTCGTGTGAACAAACACACAGTGGGAGATGAAATGTCCAAAATAATATCCACGAGAGAACAAAACAGAGGCATTACGCTGGGTGAGTGACTTAACAGTCAAACTCACCCAGGAGGCACAACGCTGGGTGAGTGACTTAACAATCAAAACTCACCCAGGAGGCAACACGCTGGATGAGTGACTTAACAATCAAAACTCACCCAGGCGTATGCGTAGTGGTGCAGGAACAGCAGCGGCGGCGAGGGTGTCGCCACCGGGTAGCTGGCTGTCCGAGCCGAGGAACAGAGTGCTGGAACAGCGGCGGTGGCGAGGGTGTCGTCACCGGGTAGCCGACTGTCGGAGCCGAGGAACAGAGTGCTGGAACAGCGGCGGTGGCGAGGGTGTCGTCACCGGGTAGCCGACTGTCGGAGCCGAGGAACAGAGTGCTGGAACAGCGGCGGTGGCGAGGGTGTCGTCACCGGGTAGCCGACTGTCGGAGCCGAGGAACAGAGTGCTGGAACAGGCGGCGGTGGCGAGGGTGTCGTCACCGGGTAGCCGACTGTCGGAGCCGAGGAACAGAGTGCTGGAACAGGCGGCGGTGGCGAGGGTGTCGTCACCGGGTAGCCGACTGTCGGAGCCGAGGAACAGAGTGCTGGAACAGGCGGCGGTGGCGAGGGTGTCGTCACCGGGTAGCCGACTGTCGGAGCCGAGGAACAGAGTGCTGGAACAGCGGCGGTGACTAGGGTGTCGTCACCGGGTAGCCGACTGTCGGAGCCGAGGAACAGAGTGGTGCGCCACAGCTTGGAGTGCGCGCCGGAACCGAGAGACGCATCTGGTGCGTCTGCGTGGAGGAGTGTGCCAAGCACGAAGGTCTGGAAGATGCGCGTCGGCGCGCTGAGGTCTGGAGAGCGTGCCAAGCTCGAAGGTCTGGAAGATGCGCGTCTGCGCTGGTCTGGAGAGCGTGCCAAGCTCGAAGGTCTGGTAGATGCGCATCTGCGCGCTGAGGTCTGGAGAGCGTGCCAAGCTCGAGGGTCTGGAAGATGCGCGTCTGCGCTGGTCTGGAGAGCGTGCCAAGCTCGAAGGTCTGGTAGATGCGCGTCTGCGCGCTGAGGTCTGGAGAGCGTGCCAAGCTCGAGGGTCTGGAAGATGCGCGTCTGCGCTGGTCTGGATGTGCGTCAGGACGACAGCTGCGCGGGGGGTCTGAAGTGGATGACTGGGATGCCTCCCGTGGAAGTCTAGGGAGCGCAGACCAGTCCCACTCTCAGGCAACGGCGACAGCAGGCGAAGGCTGGAGCATACATCTCTACGCCGGAGAATCAATACAGCATAGGCAGAACAGAGGACCTCCCGAAAGAGTCTAGATGTTTGAGAATATGATACGGCATGTTTACAACACGACCCCACGCCGAAACGAGGGGAAGAGCCCTGGTATTTAAAGCCCACAGGGGAACTAATTAGCCTGCCACCACAGGTGCGAGAGGTAATTGATAATAGTCCAGGTGTGGCCACTGAGAGTAAACGAGAGTAAAGAACGAGAGGGTGGGGGCTAGAGAGAGAGAGTGAGAAGGGAATTCCTAACAGTAGGCTTAAAGAAAACAGAGAAAGTTGGTGAGCAGCGGACAAAACCTCACAGTACCCCCCCCTCAACGGGAGCCACCCGGCGACCCAAAACAAATACAGACAGAGTGGCAGGGGGCAAAACAAGACAAAAACAAAAGGTACTGGCCAAGCCAGCAGGGGAAGCCACCACAAGAGTGGGGCTAGCAAAAGAGACAGGGTTGCAGAGGGGTAACTAGGGTAGCAGAGGGGCAACAGGAGGAGCTGAGGGGTAACCAGAGGAGCTGAGGGGTAACTAGAGGAGAAGAGGGGCAAGCAGGGTAGCTAAGGGGCAACCAGAGGAGCTGAGGGGCAACTAGAGGAGCTGAGGGGTAACCAAGAGGAGCTGAGGGGTAACCAGAGGAGCACCGGGAAAAGGGCTAGCAGAGGGAAGGTTAGCTGCCAGGGCACTGATAGCTACAGGGCCTATGCTAGCTGTACTGCTACATCAACATAGAGGCTGCGCAAGCTGCCGGAGCCAGGCTAGCAGAGGGAAAGGGTAGCTGCCAGGGCACTGATAGCTACAGGGCCTATCCTAGCTGTACTGCTACATCAACATAGAGGCTGCGCTAGCTGCCGAGCCAGGCTAGCAGGGGGAAAGGGTAGCTGCCAAGGCACTGATAGCTACAGGGCCTATGCTAGCTGTACTGTTACACTAACATAGAGGCTGCGCTAGCTGCCGGAGCTAGGCTGGCAGACAGGGCTGGACCAGCATGAGAGAACAAGCTAGCTGGAAGGACAGTCCTAGCTGTGTGAGAGAAACTGAACATGCTAGCTGAAGGGGCAGTCCTAGCAGTGGGAATACTGACCTTGCTAGCTGAAGGGCAGTCCTAGCAGTGTGAGATAAACTGACCTTGCTAGCTGAAAGGGCAGTCCTAGCAGTGGGATAAACTGACCTTGCTAGCTGAAAGGGCAGTCCTAGCAGTGGGGATAAACTGACCTTGCTAGCTGAAAAGGCAGTCCTAGCAGTGGGAGATAAACTGACCTTGCTAGCTGAAAGGGCAGTCCTAGCAGTGGGGAGAGAAACTGACCTTGCTAGCTGAAAGGGCAGTCCTAGCAGTGGGAGAGAAACTGACCTTGCTAGCTGAAGGGGCAGTCCTAGCAGTGGGAATACTGACCTTGCTAGCTGAAAGGGCAGTCCTAGCAGTGGGGAAACTGACCTTGCTAGCTGAAGGGCAGTCCTAGCAGTGTGAGATAAACTGACCTTGCTAGCTGAAAGGGCAGTCCTAGCAGTGGGATAAACTGACCTTGCTAGCTGGAAAGGCAGTCCTAGCAGTGGGAGATAAACTGACCTTGCTAGCTGAAAGGGCAGTCCTAGCAGTGGGAATAAACTGACCATGCTAGCTGAAGGGGCAGTCCTAGCAGTGGGAGAAAACTACACAAAAAGTGGAGGCCATGCAGAGGGACCGGGTTAGCTGCTTGGGCCTGGCTAGCTACAGGGCCTATGCTAGCTGCAAGGCTGCATTAACATAGAGGCTGTGCTAACAGCCGGGGCCAAGCTAGCAGACTGGGACCATGCAGAGGGAAACTGGGTAAGCTGCCAGGGCATGGCTAGCTACAGGGCCCATGCCAGCAGCAAGGGCTGCATAAACATAGAGGCTGTGCTAGCAGCCGGGGCAAAGCTAGCAGACAGGGGCTCTGCTGAGGGACTGGGTTAGCCGCCAGGGCATGGCTAGCTACAGGGGGGTCAAACAGGGCTAAACGGGAAGCAAACAGGGGAGCTAACCGGGGAGACTAACAAGCTAAACAAGGGAGCTAAACAGGACTAACAAGGAAGCTAGAGGGAACAAGAAAAAAAAAAGGCAAACTCAACATACACCGTCTGTGCTGGCTGGGGTCGTCGATTTGGTGGGGTCGTACTGTTATGGTTTGTAACCGACCCCAATCGCACAACACAAGACAGGTATGATGGTTTGCCAAGAAACAGATATTTATTGAGAACAGGGAAAAAGGGCACTGTCCCTTTAAGGGAGAAAACACAAAACACTGGAATAACACAAGAGGGGAAGGTAAAGTGCCTTTAAGAGGCGGGCAGGAAAAGGGAACACTAAGGGAAGGTATAAGGGAACGCCTAGGGACAGAGGAACTAGAGACTAGGAGAACTAGGGACAAGGAGAACTAGGGACAGAGGACTAGGGACAGAGAGAACTAGGGACAAAAGGGACAGAGGACTAGGGACTAGGAGAACTAGGGACAAGGAACTAGGTGGAACTAGAAAGGGGAGAACTAGGGACAGAGGACTAGGGACTAGGAGAACTAAGGACAGAGAACTAGGTGGAACTAGAAAGGGGAGAACTAGGGACAGAGGGGACAGAGGCCCGCGGAGGCGGGCTGGGGACAGGGAGGACTGGGAGGACTGGTGGGAAACATCTGGGCCACTCTGCAGAACAGAGGGGAGGGTTAATGTACAAAGGGGAAAAAACAGAGCAGATGCAGAATAGTCCAAATAACAAAGTAACAAAGTAAATACTATCTTCGTGTGAACAAACACACAGTGGGAGATGAAATGTCCAAAATAATATCCACGAGAGAACAAAACAGAGGCATTACGCTGGGTGAGTGACTTAACAGTCAAACTCACCCAGGAGGCACAACGCTGGGTGAGTGACTTAACAATCAAAACTCACCCAGGAGGCAACACGCTGGATGAGTGACTTAACAATCAAAACTCACCCAGGCGTATGCGTAGTGGTGCAGGAACAGCAGCGGCGGCGAGGGTGTCGCCACCGGGTAGCTGGCTGTCCGAGCCGAGGAACAGAGTGCTGGAACAGCGGCGGTGGCGAGGGTGTCGTCACCGGGTAGCCGACTGTCGGAGCCGAGGAACAGAGTGCTGGAACAGCGGCGGTGGCGAGGGTGTCGTCACCGGGTAGCCGACTGTCGGAGCCGAGGAACAGAGTGCTGGAACAGCGGCGGTGGCGAGGGTGTCGTCACCGGGTAGCCGACTGTCGGAGCCGAGGAACAGAGTGCTGGAACAGGCGGCGGTGGCGAGGGTGTCGTCACCGGGTAGCCGACTGTCGGAGCCGAGGAACAGAGTGCTGGAACAGGCGGCGGTGGCGAGGGTGTCGTCACCGGGTAGCCGACTGTCGGAGCCGAGGAACAGAGTGCTGGAACAGGCGGCGGTGGCGAGGGTGTCGTCACCGGGTAGCCGACTGTCGGAGCCGAGGAACAGAGTGCTGGAACAGCGGCGGTGACTAGGGTGTCGTCACCGGGTAGCCGACTGTCGGAGCCGAGGAACAGAGTGGTGCGCCACAGCTTGGAGTGCGCGCCGGAACCGAGAGACGCATCTGGTGCGTCTGCGTGGAGGAGTGTGCCAAGCACGAAGGTCTGGAAGATGCGCGTCGGCGCGCTGAGGTCTGGAGAGCGTGCCAAGCTCGAAGGTCTGGAAGATGCGCGTCTGCGCTGGTCTGGAGAGCGTGCCAAGCTCGAAGGTCTGGTAGATGCGCATCTGCGCGCTGAGGTCTGGAGAGCGTGCCAAGCTCGAGGGTCTGGAAGATGCGCGTCTGCGCTGGTCTGGAGAGCGTGCCAAGCTCGAAGGTCTGGTAGATGCGCGTCTGCGCGCTGAGGTCTGGAGAGCGTGCCAAGCTCGAGGGTCTGGAAGATGCGCGTCTGCGCTGGTCTGGATGTGCGTCAGGACGACAGCTGCGCGGGGGGTCTGAAGTGGATGACTGGGATGCCTCCCGTGGAAGTCTAGGGAGCGCAGACCAGTCCCACTCTCAGGCAACGGCGACAGCAGGCGAAGGCTGGAGCATACATCTCTACGCCGGAGAATCAATACAGCATAGGCAGAACAGAGGACCTCCCGAAAGAGTCTAGATGTTTGAGAATATGATACGGCATGTTTACAACACGACCCCACGCCGAAACGAGGGGAAGAGCCCTGGTATTTAAAGCCCACAGGGGAACTAATTAGCCTGCCACCACAGGTGCGAGAGGTAATTGATAATAGTCCAGGTGTGGCCACTGAGAGTAAACGAGAGTAAAGAACGAGAGGGTGGGGGCTAGAGAGAGAGAGTGAGAAGGGAATTCCTAACAGTAGGCTTAAAGAAAACAGAGAAAGTTGGTGAGCAGCGGACAAAACCTCACAGTACCCCCCCCTCAACGGGAGCCACCCGGCGACCCAAAACAAATACAGACAGAGTGGCAGGGGGCAAAACAAGACAAAAACAAAAGGTACTGGCCAAGCCAGCAGGGGAAGCCACCACAAGAGTGGGGCTAGCAAAAGAGACAGGGTTGCAGAGGGGTAACTAGGGTAGCAGAGGGGCAACAGGAGGAGCTGAGGGGTAACCAGAGGAGCTGAGGGGTAACTAGAGGAGAAGAGGGGCAAGCAGGGTAGCTAAGGGGCAACCAGAGGAGCTGAGGGGCAACTAGAGGAGCTGAGGGGTAACCAAGAGGAGCTGAGGGGTAACCAGAGGAGCACCGGGAAAAGGGCTAGCAGAGGGAAGGTTAGCTGCCAGGGCACTGATAGCTACAGGGCCTATGCTAGCTGTACTGCTACATCAACATAGAGGCTGCGCAAGCTGCCGGAGCCAGGCTAGCAGAGGGAAAGGGTAGCTGCCAGGGCACTGATAGCTACAGGGCCTATCCTAGCTGTACTGCTACATCAACATAGAGGCTGCGCTAGCTGCCGAGCCAGGCTAGCAGGGGGAAAGGGTAGCTGCCAAGGCACTGATAGCTACAGGGCCTATGCTAGCTGTACTGTTACACTAACATAGAGGCTGCGCTAGCTGCCAGAGCTAGGCTGGCAGACAGGGCTGGACCAGCATGAGAGAACAAGCTAGCTGGAAGGACAGTCCTAGCTGTGTGAGAGAAACTGAACATGCTAGCTGAAGGGGCAGTCCTAGCAGTGGGAATACTGACCTTGCTAGCTGAAGGGCAGTCCTAGCAGTGTGAGATAAACTGACCTTGCTAGCTGAAAGGGCAGTCCTAGCAGTGGGATAAACTGACCTTGCTAGCTGAAAGGGCAGTCCTAGCAGTGGGGATAAACTGACCTTGCTAGCTGAAAAGGCAGTCCTAGCAGTGGGAGATAAACTGACCTTGCTAGCTGAAAGGGCAGTCCTAGCAGTGGGGAGAGAAACTGACCTTGCTAGCTGAAAGGGCAGTCCTAGCAGTGGGAGAGAAACTGACCTTGCTAGCTGAAGGGGCAGTCCTAGCAGTGGGAATACTGACCTTGCTAGCTGAAAGGGCAGTCCTAGCAGTGGGGAAACTGACCTTGCTAGCTGAAGGGCAGTCCTAGCAGTGTGAGATAAACTGACCTTGCTAGCTGAAAGGGCAGTCCTAGCAGTGGGATAAACTGACCTTGCTAGCTGGAAAGGCAGTCCTAGCAGTGGGAGATAAACTGACCTTGCTAGCTGAAAGGGCAGTCCTAGCAGTGGGAATAAACTGACCATGCTAGCTGAAGGGGCAGTCCTAGCAGTGGGAGAAAACTACACAAAAAGTGGAGGCCATGCAGAGGGACCGGGTTAGCTGCTTGGGCCTGGCTAGCTACAGGGCCTATGCTAGCTGCAAGGCTGCATTAACATAGAGGCTGTGCTAACAGCCGGGGCCAAGCTAGCAGACTGGGACCATGCAGAGGGAAACTGGGTAAGCTGCCAGGGCATGGCTAGCTACAGGGCCCATGCCAGCAGCAAGGGCTGCATAAACATAGAGGCTGTGCTAGCAGCCGGGGCAAAGCTAGCAGACAGGGGCTCTGCTGAGGGACTGGGTTAGCCGCCAGGGCATGGCTAGCTACAGGGGGGTCAAACAGGGCTAAACGGGAAGCAAACAGGGGAGCTAACCGGGGAGACTAACAAGCTAAACAAGGGAGCTAAACAGGACTAACAAGGAAGCTAGAGGGAACAAGAAAAAAAAAAGGCAAACTCAACATACACCGTCTGTGCTGGCTGGGGTCGTCGATTTGGTGGGGTCGTACTGTTATGGTTTGTAACCGACCCCAATCGCACAACACAAGACAGGTATGATGGTTTGCCAAGAAACAGATATTTATTGAGAACAGGGAAAAAGGGCACTGTCCCTTTAAGGGAGAAAACACAAAACACTGGAATAACACAAGAGGGGAAGGTAAAGTGCCTTTAAGAGGCGGGCAGGAAAAGGGAACACTAAGGGAAGGTATAAGGGAACGCCTAGGGACAGAGGAACTAGAGACTAGGAGAACTAGGGACAAGGAGAACTAGGGACAGAGGACTAGGGACAGAGAGAACTAGGGACAAAAGGGACAGAGGACTAGGGACTAGGAGAACTAGGGACAAGGAACTAGGTGGAACTAGAAAGGGGAGAACTAGGGACAGAGGACTAGGGACTAGGAGAACTAAGGACAGAGAACTAGGTGGAACTAGAAAGGGGAGAACTAGGGACAGAGGGGACAGAGGCCCGCGGAGGCGGGCTGGGGACAGGGAGGACTGGGAGGACTGGTGGGAAACATCTGGGCCACTCTGCAGAACAGAGGGGAGGGTTAATGTACAAAGGGGAAAAAACAGAGCAGATGCAGAATAGTCCAAATAACAAAGTAACAAAGTAAATACTATCTTCGTGTGAACAAACACACAGTGGGAGATGAAATGTCCAAAATAATATCCACGAGAGAACAAAACAGAGGCATTACGCTGGGTGAGTGACTTAACAGTCAAACTCACCCAGGAGGCACAACGCTGGGTGAGTGACTTAACAATCAAAACTCACCCAGGAGGCAACACGCTGGATGAGTGACTTAACAATCAAAACTCACCCAGGCGTATGCGTAGTGGTGCAGGAACAGCAGCGGCGGCGAGGGTGTCGCCACCGGGTAGCTGGCTGTCCGAGCCGAGGAACAGAGTGCTGGAACAGCGGCGGTGGCGAGGGTGTCGTCACCGGGTAGCCGACTGTCGGAGCCGAGGAACAGAGTGCTGGAACAGCGGCGGTGGCGAGGGTGTCGTCACCGGGTAGCCGACTGTCGGAGCCGAGGAACAGAGTGCTGGAACAGCGGCGGTGGCGAGGGTGTCGTCACCGGGTAGCCGACTGTCGGAGCCGAGGAACAGAGTGCTGGAACAGGCGGCGGTGGCGAGGGTGTCGTCACCGGGTAGCCGACTGTCGGAGCCGAGGAACAGAGTGCTGGAACAGGCGGCGGTGGCGAGGGTGTCGTCACTGGGTAGCCGACTATCGGAGCCGAGGAACAGAGTGCTGGAACAGGCGGCGGTGGCGAGGGTGTCGTCACCGGGTAGCCGACTGTCGGAGCCGAGGAACAGAGTGCTGGAACAGCGGCGGTGACGAGGGTGTCGTCACCGGGTAGCCGACTGTCGGAGCCGAGGAACAGAGTGGTGCGCCACAGCTTGGAGTGCGCGCCGGAACCGAGAGACGCATCTGGTGCGTCTGCGTGGAGGAGTGTGCCAAGCACGAAGGTCTGGAAGATGCGCGTCGGCGCGCTGAGGTCTGGAGAGCGTGCCAAGCTCGAAGGTCTGGAAGATGCGCGTCTGCGCTGGTCTGGAGAGCGTGCCAAGCTCGAAGGTCTGGTAGATGCGCGTCTGCGCGCTGAGGTCTGGAGAGCGTGCCAAGCTCGAGGGTCTGGAAGATGCGCGTCTGCGCTGGTCTGGAGAGCGTGCCAAGCTCGAAGGTCTGGTAGATGCGCGTCTGCGCGCTGAGGTCTGGAGAGCGTGCCAAGCTCGATGGTCTGGAAGATGCGCGTCTGCGCTGGTCTGGATGTGCGTCAGGACGACAGCTGCGCGGGGGGTCTGAAGTGGATGACTGGGATGCCTCCCGTGGAAGTCTAGGGAGCGCAGACCAGTCCCACTCTCAGGCAACGGCGACAGCAGGCGAAGGCTGGAGCATACATCTCTACACCGGAGAATCAATACAGCATAGGCAGAACAGAGGACCTCCCGAAAGAGTCTAGATGTTTGAGAATATGATACGGCATGTTTACAACACGACCCCACGCCGAAACGAGGGGAAGAGCCCTGGTATTTAAAGCCCACAGGGGAACTAATTAGCCTGCCACCACAGGTGCGAGAGGTAATTGATAATAGTCCAGGTGTGGCCACTGAGAGTAAACGAGAGTAAAGAACGAGAGGGTGGGGGCTAGAGAGAGAGAGTGAGAAGGGAATTCCTAACAGTAGGCTTAAAGAAAACAGAGAAAGTTGGTGAGCAGCGGACAAAACCTCACACTTGTGTTGTGTGGTGCTAACTGCTAACAAGCTAACACTTGGCTAACAAGCTATATGGCGGATGCAGTCTGGACACAGTGGACAGTGGTCTGGAATACATCAACAGTTGATTATACACTTTATCAAGGCAAGCCCTCCTGCCCTGGACGTGTCAACTAAACAGTGAGTCTCTCTCTCTCTCTCTCTCTCTCTCTCTCTCTCTCTCTCTCTCTCTCTCTCTCTCTCGCTCTCTCTCTCTCTCTCTCTCTCTCTCTCTCTCTCTCTCTCTCTCTCTCTCTCTCTCTCTCTCTCTCTCTCTCTCTCTCTCTCTCTCTTCTTTTGGATTGAAAATACGTGGATTATGGCTTGTTCAATATCGTCTATGTTTGAATGAATGAAAACTTTATTAACAGATTGCAGAATGGGTACAATACAGTACGGCTCAATACACACAATTGTTAAGGGGATGCAGACCAGAGAAAGACGTTTGTCTTGTTTACATCAGGGTCCCAGATTTTCGATTCATATCGATAGTTTAATAGCTAGCCTTGGCTCGTTTAACAATATGCAAAATATGTGTACAGCCCTGTACTCATACTGAAGTTATTCTTGGTATATAATCAAGTCAAGTCAAGAGTTTTAATTGTCACGGCATACAGGTATACAGTGAAATGCGGCTGGTCTTGCCCGCGACGATGTGCAATACAGTGGTACAACATATAATAGAATCCAATAAAATATAGTGGTACAACATATTAATAGAATCCAATAACAACAACAGTGCAATAAACAGGTACATGGTGTGCCATCTCGGTATCTGTACATAGTATTTATAGAGCATATAGGACATGCTAGGTAGCTTTAGTAGTGCAATACACTGTTCCTGATGTTATACTAATTTAAAGTGGCCTTTCCTCTGGCCATAAGTGTGCGTGTGTGCGGCATGAGTGTTAAAGTGGCTGCTAGTGTGTGAGCGTGCTCAGCGTGCGTGTCGTGTATGTGCTTGTGTGTGCTTGTGTGTGGATAGTTCAGTTTCTGTGTCTCTCAATGTTCATTGTTCAAGGCTCTGATGGCCTGGGGAAGAAGCTTAGCCTAAGCCTCTCCGTCCTAGTAGCTGGGGTTCGCAGGCGTCTGCCTGACCTCAGCAGCTGGAACAGGCTGTTATTGGGGTGGTGGGGGTCTTTCATTATCCTGCAGGCTCTGGATTTGCACCTCTTGTTGTATAGAGCCTGCAGGGGAGGTAGCGCAATACCTGTGGTACGCTCGGCTGAGCGCACCACTCTCTGTAGGGCCTTCTTGTCCTGTGCCGTGCTGTTCCCATACCAGGCAGTGATGTTTCCGGTCAAGATGCTCTCTACAGCTCCTGAGTAGAAGGACTGGAGTATCTTCCCCGATACTCTGAACTTCCTTAACTGTCTCAGGTGGTAGAGGCGCTGCTTCGCTTTCTTTACTACTGTGTCTATGTGTGTTGACCATGTCAGATCCTCTGAGATGTGGACCCCCAGGTACTTGAAGCTGCTCACCCTGTCCACGGTAGCCCCGTTAATCATCAGTGGTGTGTGTGTCTCCTGCTGTCCTCTCCTATAATCCACGATCAGCTCCTTGGTTTTACCAATGTTCAGGAGCAGGCTGTTGTCCTGGCACCAACGTTCCAGTACCTCAACCTCCTCTCGGTAGGCCTTCTCGTCGTTGTCCGAGATCAGCCCCACCACCACCGTGTCGTCGGCAAACTTCACTATGGAGTTGGAGCTGAACTTGGCCACACAATCGTGTGTGTAGAGTGAGTACAGCAGGGGGCTTAGAACACAGCCCTGGGGGGACCCGATGCTCAGGGTGATGGTGTTAGAGGTCTGACCCCCCACCCTGACCGCCTGGGGTCTTTCACTCAGAAAGTCCAGTACCCAGGCACTCAGGGCGGAGCTCAGACCTAGCTCGATCAGCTTGTCCACCAGTCTGGTGGGGACTATGGTGTTGAACGTAAATATCCTAACCCATCCTGTAAATATCCTAACCCAATCATTCCAACCCCCTCCAATGTACAGTCATTTACCTAGTATGGTTTTGTCAATAGTTCAATGTACAATTGTGTTTGTTTGTACAGTGTCTCCTCCCCCCCCCCCTCAATGTACAGTGTTACTTGTTTATACAGTGTGCCCCCCGCCCCCCCCCCCCCCAACCACCTCCAATGTAAATTACCCAGTATGGTTGTCAATATCCCAATGTACCCAACCCCCCCCACCCAACCTCCTCCAATGTACAGTTTCTACGTCAAATGTATATACTCCCTTTTCTTGACTCCTTCTGTATCACACAAACAGTACTGTATTTGCAAATCTGGTATGTCATAAATGTATAGATGTAGCAGTACTGACTATCTGTATGTCATGTATGTCATATATGTCTATATGAATTGAAAATGGGGGACCTGATGGAAACAAGACAAACGTCTTTCTCAGGTCTGCATCCCTTAACAATTGTATGTATTGAGCCGTACTGTATTGTACCCATTCTGCAATCTGTTAAATAAAGTTTTCATTCATTCATTCATTCAACGCTGAGCTGTAGTCAATGAACAACAGTCTCACATAGCCCCCCTTCTGACGGTCAAGGTGGGAGAGAGTGCTGTGCAGTACCTGGGAGACCGCGTCGTCAGTGGACCTGTTTGTCCTGTATGCAAATTGCATAGGGTCCATATCACTGGGGAGAGAGGCACAAATGTGGTCCTTGACCAGCCTCTCGAAACATTTCATGACCACAGAGGTGAGTGCCACCGGTCTGTAGTCATTTGGACATGTTGGGGAGGGTTTCTTCGGTACAGGGATGATGGTAGACATCTTGAAGCAGGCAGGGACTACTGACTCCGCCAGGGATTGATTAAATATGGCGGTGAACACCGGGGCAAGCTGGTTTGCACAGGACTTAAGTATGCGTCCTGTTATACTATATATATATATAGCCTTCCTGGTGTTCACCTGCATAAATGCTCTTCTCACACTGTGTTCCGACAACGAGAGAGCGCCCCCGCCCCCACCGCGGTTGCCCCCCCCCCTCCACAACAGCCGGTGCGCCAGTGACGTCACTAGCCAGAGGGCTAGCGGCGACACTGTCTACACCGAACCGAGCGTAGAAGGAGTTGAGTTTGTCCGCGAGAGAGGCGTCGTCGCTCCCCATTGAGGGGGCGCTGACTTTGTAGTCAGTTATTGTCTTCAGTCCCCTCCACAAGCCTCTTGTGTCGTTTTGTGCCATTTGTGTCTCCAGTTTCTCAGCATATGTCCTCTTAGCAAGTTTAACAGCCTTGCGCAGAGTGTAGACTGAAGCCTTGTACTCTTCCATATTTCCTGACTCTCTGCCCAGGTTATAAGCCGTGGTGCGTGAGTTCAGGGCTGCTTTTATAGTGCTGTCCACCCAAGGTTTCTGGTTTGGGAAAACCTGCGCCTTCTTTGTGAGGACAATACCGTCTGCCACTGTTGTTATGTAACTCACAACGGTATCAGCGTACTCGCTGACGTCACTGGCGCTTCCTTTAAACATGCCCCAGTCTGTATCCTCGAACGCATCACGGAGCGCGGCCTCTGATTCGTCAGACCACTTTTTTGTCTCACGTGACACGACGACGTCACGCGATCTTTGTTTGTATGCTGGGATTAAAAAAATGGAGTCGTGATCGCTCGTGCTTGCATAATAGGTCTGATTGTGTAACGAATCGATTCCACGTTGCGCTGTGTGTGAGAGAGAGAAGGAGAGAGGGAGAGATCTGCGTGTGTTTGGAGACGGAGCGAGTTTTGGTTCTAACTTTTCTATTTATATATTGTGTTTCAAGTTGTGAATTAGACTATACTTTATTTGACTGGTTGTGTGTTGTTGTAGTAACAGCTGAGCGACTCGTTCATAAGAGCCGATTCATTGCCTGTGAGCGTGAGTCGAATCGCTCACGTCTTGCCATGAGTCAGTTGCGTGGTACTGTACATGTTTGCAAAATGTTTTGGTATAGCGCCCCTAGTGAGAGAGAACCAGCAGCCGCTACTGGCTGCTGCTGATGCATAATGAATGAATGAATGAATGGTGAGTTGTTTAAAATGACAACATATACATGTGTTAATTATTTTATTGGATTGATCCGAGAGACAGAGAGAGAGATAGCTCCAGAGCATTTATTAACGTTACGTTACATTTTCAACTCGACCTAACGTGAACCCCCTGCGAGTCTGCGACCCACCAACAGAAGATAGTACGAGCCGCCACTGGGTAGAGGTAGAGGTGGGCGCGTGCCTCCAGAGTCTGACACACAGCGACACAACACAAGCGACTCAGTCAACGTGAGACCGCGGTCCGTGTATGTTTTGATAGTTGTTTTGGCGGCCAAATAATCCAAAACTAATCCAACGAACAATACAAGCGAGCAGTCAATGACAGACCGTGGGTCCATGAGCGTTTTTTTTTTCACTCTTCTGTTAGTTGTGTTGCAGCGCAGGGCACTATACAGTAGTGGAGGCTACAGCCATATCAACAGTGCTGCACTTCCTGGTTTAATAGCAGTCTTCAGGTGCTCAGACTCAGAGATATACATATCTGTATGTCATGCATGTATTAAATGTCATGATTAGATTTGTTTAGATGATTAGATTAGATTCTTATATCTGTATGTTGTGTATGTCATAAATGTCATGAATTGAAAATGGGGGACCCTGATGTAAACAAGACGAAAGTCATTCTCTGGTCTGCATCCCCTTAACAATTATGTGTATTGAGCTGTACTGTACTGTACCCATTCTGCAATCTGTTAATTAAAATGTTCAATCAATCAGTATATATTTGTTATTTATTTTTGGTATAGTGCTTAACAAGCATAATTTAATGTTGCCCAGTTGTGGCCTGTTGAGATATCAAAAGTTCCAAAACATCTATTGTGTTTGTATTTGTATGATCCACTATATAAACATAGTAATTATAATATCTACATACATGGCATTTGATTGGAGGCTAATCTCACTTTGTCCCACAGCAACATTAAAATAGTTTAGATTTGTGTATGTTGTTTATGTAAAAAGAATTACTTGAAAGTAACGCAATAGTTACTTTCTGAAGTAACTAGTTACTTTTATAATTTGTAACTGAGTAAGTAATTTAGTTACTTTTTCGAAGAAGTAACTAGTAACTGTAACTAGTTACTTTTTAAAAGTAACTTGCCCAACACTGGTCGGGACGCATATCTCCTCTCTCTCTCTCTCCCTCTCTCTCTCTCTCTCTCTCTCTCTCTCTCTCTCTCTCTCTCTCTCTCTCTCTCTCTCTCTCTCTCTCTCTCTCTCTCTCTCTCTCTCTCTCTCTCGCTTGCTCGTTCTCTCTCTCGCTCTCTCTCGTATGTATCACGCTGTGTGGGTGACTGTCAAAGCGCTTATGGGAGGAGCCCATCCAATAACAGCCTGAAATCCTGAGGCTGAATTATGAAAATTATGCTTTTGAGTACTTCATTAGAAATATAAAACAATGAATAAAAAAAAATAAAAAAAACGTACAGATGTCTTCCATAGACTCACAGGAATTGTGTAAAGTTGCCCAAATAGTGCAAGGAATAGCAATGCATGTCCCCTTTAAAGTGACCCAGGCCTAGGTTAAAGTGACCCAGGTCTAGGTTAGTACAGCCAAGCATGTCAATAATGATTTGTTTGTACCATAAAATTCCCATTGAAGAGCCAGACCAAGGAGACTGAGTGTCAAACCATCTGTGGGGAGTGGTCTGCTTCCAAGGAATAATGTTTTAAGATATAAGGAGTGACTAGGTCCCAGTGTGGTCAGACAGAGAACCATTTGAGAAAGTTCCATGTTTTGGCTTGAGTTCTGTCCTGGTGAATATTCAATACACTTTTGTTGAGTCTGACAGTCCTTACCTTCTTCAAATAAGATATCATACAGTGGGAATGATCAAAGACACAGCTTTGCTGTTCATTCAGGAGTGGAGTAACCTCTCCTGAGGAGAGCTCCTCTATGTGTGCTGGAAGAACAAGACTGGCAACATTTGTATTTGTATGTATTGGTTTAAAATACAGAGACAGTGCATATTAAGGAACATTTTACTGTAAATATGCCAGTTTAGCCAAGTTGGCTAATTTTCAACTGTAGTCTCTGGGGCAGGTGACATGAGCACTACAATAATTAAGACATAGTACAATAATTAAAACACAGTAGGAATCAGTAGGTTACACACTAGTAAAATACATTAAAATAAATACATTAAAATACATTACAATACATCACAACCCCTCAGTTAAAATGGTTGCAGACTTGACCATCTCTCAACCATGATTTTAAGTTCGATTTAACGGAAAAGGTTGCCTGACTAAAAGCAGACCTCCTGTTTGGGACTAACCAGTCCCCTCTAACTACAGACCTGACATGGTGCTGGTGCTGGACGAACAAAACAGGCAACATGGTGCTTGGAGAATAATCCAACGTTATTCCTACAGAGAAATGTTTGCAAGTATTATTTACTGTCTGGTGCCATCTAGTGGGCATTCACGGCGAGAGTTGGACCGTGCGTCTAAGACTGTGACAGTTGAACTGCTTCCGGGTCGGCGTGATGCGCTGCCATTTAAATAGACACAAATTTGTTGTATACGCTGATTATATGCTCCTAATTATTATGTATGTGTGCATAGTACATGTCGCTAATTAGTAGGGCTGACCTTCGAATTTTTCTTTGGCAATCAAAGCTTCGGGGCCGAGCTTCGATTTTAATTCGAAGCTTCGAATTAAAAAAAAACTAATTAATTAAACATTATTTTTTTTTTTTTTTATCTTATGTTGTGGGACTTGTACAGCACTTTGGTAAACTTTGTTGTTTTTAAATGTGCTCTATTAATAAAGTGGATTGGATTAATGAATTAAGTAGCCCCTTTCGTGACTGTGACACAGCCAACACGGCTGTGTGATTTAATTCAAGGTGGATCGCTGTTGTCGTTTGAACAACTTCAGATTTCATGGGAACTACCAATCCCCCAAATCAAGAATGTTTAAGATGAATGAAGTAAGATTTTGATTATTTGAAATATGGCCTGTGTAGACTAAACTATGCACATAATTATGTCAGTCTACAAGGTCCGGCAATGTAGACCTTGTAGACTCCACTACAGACCAATTATCAGTGAATGTTCATGCATTTTTAAGAAGGGCTACTTCCACAAAAAAACAAAGAACTCACCAAAACATCTCAGTAGCACCTTATCTAAATGTTCTATTTCATATATGGAGATTCATATTTATTTATGTATTGCATGCATTTCTACATTTTATTTCCTATTTTGTTTATTCATCCCAGTATCTTTCTTTCTTATGTGTGGAATTCTACAAGGCATTTACATTCACATTTACATTTAGTCATTTAGCTGACGCTTTTATCCAAAGCGACTTACAAGTTCTGTACGACAGGTCATCAGGAAGGATACAACTCTATCAGCTGAGTAACAGTATTCATCAAAGTGTTGCATGTTACAGTGTAGGTTAGTTTATTAGGACAAGTGCATGACAGTAAGGTTAGTTAGGGTTAGATTTATTTTATTTTATTTTTTTAATTTTATTTCAGATAATGGTTGAAGAAGTGCGTCTTTAGTCGACGGCGAAAGATTGGACGGGATTCGGCTGTCCTAACTGGGGTGGGTAGTTCATTCCACCATTGTGGGGCAAGGACTGAGAATAGGCGTGTAGGTGGTGTATATGTGTTTGAGGATGATATCCTTCAAACAGGCAATAGTGATGATATAATTTGGGCAGTGCTGAGCTGAGTTACTTTCCTCCAGTGTATTTGTCCCCCGGCCCCACCCAATGGCCCCATGCACACACACACACACACACACCAAAGTAAAAATAAAAATAAAAAATAAAATTTTGGGGAAAAAAATGATTTTTTTTTTTTGATATTTTTTTTTTTTTTTTTTTTTTTATGTTCGAAGCTTGTGCCATCGAACGAAGCTTCGAAGTATTTAAGACAGCCCTACTAATTAGTACTGTTTGTTTTCTGTTTTACATTCCAGGTAAATAATCTAACTAAGAGCTGACTGTAACCTAACTAAGAGCTGACTATAATCTAACTAACAGCTAACTAACTGCTGACAAACTGACAATCTGTTGACTGCTACTGGCTACCTGTTGACTAATTAACCACCTGGTGGCTATTGGCTAACTACAGTACCTGTTGAGTGCTTGAGTGTTTGGATACTATATCCGAATAAATACATACAAGCTAAAGTGGGAATTGTTTCCTTTGGTCCGGAAAAACAGGACAGGCAACATGGCAAGGTACAGGAGGGCAAGCCTGACCGTCCTGTAACGTGCCTGCTGGTCTGTGGATACCGTAAATCCTCAAATAGAGGAGGGACCTCGAATAAAGGAGGGGCATCTGATAATGGACGGGGTGTTGATGCATTTAGACAAACACAGGCTGGTCTCTAATATAAGGTCGCAAAAAAAAAATAATAATAAATTTTTCGTGCCGTGATATAGAATGAGATAAACTCTTGCCAATGGAAATCAAGTGCTGCCTCCCGCTACACTGACTACCGTACATTAACGTTTCCCTCTGGTTAGCTTTAGCGCTAGCTAACGTTGTCATAATATCTAGATCTGTGGTGTCAGCTGGATGACGTTGACTTCGTTTGCAAACGTTAACGTTCGCTATCTATATGGCGTTGGCAGACGAGGCTGGCGTTGTCCAGTTGACACATTAAAGACCATGATGGCTATGATAACGTTAGTAGCTAAAGCTACTGCTTGTTGTCAACAACTCGATTCGACTGAGGAAGTCGAGAAGGTACCACACGCTAAATCGTCCCCGGACCCCACAACCTAGTATAGACAGTTCCAACTTCAGTGTGTGAATTACGTTAATCCCACAATTACTCAACTGCACTCAATATTTAAATACCAATGCTAGTCTAAATAAATGTAGACAGACAATGTACGTATTAAAAAATTAAAATAATAATAATAATAATAATAATAATAATAATAATAATAATAATAATAATAATAATAATAATAATAATAATAATAATAATAATAATAATAATAATAATAATAATAATAATAATAATAATAATAATAATAATAATAATAATAATAATAATAATAATAATAATAATAATGCAATAAAAGTCTGAAAATGAAAAAATGAAGGGATTGTGTCCATGAGTGTCATTTTTAGAAATTAAGGCCTGCCTCTTATATAAGCCTCTCTCTAATAAAGGCCTGGTGCTCTTTGCAGCTGAGGTAAATAGAAGACCCGTCCTATTTGAGGATTTACGGTAAGTGCCATTGAAGACTGTGGTGAAATGCGTGAGAGGGCCAACCTACAATAGTAAAGAGACAGAAAATCGTGTTCCTACATGGGACAGCTTCTGGACCCCAGTGCACTGGTTGCATCATAGATGCTGTTGTTCTATATCAGAGGACATAATTGTCTATATGAATTGAAAATGGGGGAGCCTGATGGAAACAAGACAAACGTCTTTCTCTGGTCTGCATCCCCTTAACAATTGTGTGTATTGAGCCGTACTGTATTGTACCCATTCTGCAATCTGTTAAATAAAGTTTTCATTCATTCATTCATTCACACCCTCCCCCTCCCTGGTGCCCCTGATGAGGTTAAGTAGAGGTAAAAGAAGCGGCTTCACTTATCGGCTGAAATGCACCTGAATTTGATTTATTTAAGTCAATATAATCTAGTAAGTGAAAGTACTTTGACAAATGTGACAATTTTCTATGTGGCGGTGTGTGGGCATGTGTGTGTGTGTGTGTGTGTGTGTGTGTGTGTGTGTGTGTGTGTGTGTGTGTGTGTGTGTGTGTGTGTGTGTGTGTGTGTGTGTGTGTGTGTGTGTGTGTGTGTGTGTGTGTGCGTGTGCGTGTGCGTGTGCGTGTGTGTGTGTGTGTTTTGTTCATTTTCCATTCATGAATCAGGAAAGTAACATGTTTCCTGCCATTAGGCAACATATTCAGTAGGCATAATGTGTAGAAAATTGTAAGCTTCAAGATTCAAGGGGCGACAGTGGCTCAAGAGGTAGAGCAGTCGTCTGGTAATCCCGGTTCGATTCCCGCTCCTCCCGGCCAGCATGTCCAAGGGTCCTTGAGCAAGACACTTAACCCCTAATTGCTCCTGATGAGCAGGTTGGCACCGTGCATAGTTGCCTCCACCGTCGGTGTGTGAATGTGTGAATGTGTGAGTTTTATCAAATGTCTTGTCTCTTTTATATTGCACCTTGTTCATGTTTTTCTTAATTGTACAGTACCTTTTCTGTAATTTTGGTGTATTTTTACTTATTACTGTAGTGTAGGTGTTTTTATCATGTACCTGTGAAGCACTTTGTTTTGGCTTTAGTCATTTGTAAATGTGCTATAGAAATAAAGATGACTTGACTTGACTTGACTTGAATGGGTAAACTGTGAGGAACAAATTGTAAAGCGCTTTGGATAAAAGCTGCTATATAAATGCACCATTTACCATTTCAAGATGCTCGAATCTATGGCCATTATCGACTAGAAGGTTAGTTAGTTACTAGAAGGTCTTCTCCGTGTGCTTGGGGTCGAAAACAGACCTTTCAGAACACGTCTACCTACATGTATACATGCTCCATGCAACACACTGTGATGAGCCTGGTGGTGTTCAGGCTCGACACGGACCAAAACAAACTATTCCAATGTCCACACAAGCACAATTTCAATAAATAAATGATATTTATTGATTAACAGAACAAATCCGATGGGCAATTAGAGTAGTCGAATAACAGTCCAGGGTCAGAACACGTTTCAGGCTCTCGTACAAAAAAGGGAATGTTCAATACTCAGGGTTTGTCGTCCGGTCCAGAGTCAGTTTCACAAGGGGGTATCTCAGCCAGTCCAGGGTCCAGTACCACGAACACCTTCTCACTTTCACCTCTCCTTCCAACTACCTCTCACCTCACAAACTCAGTATAACACTCTCTCTCCACGATCTCTGCTCCTTCCTCACCTCCACTCAACTCTACTCTGTCTCTCCTAGGGTTTTATGCTATGTGTGTCTGGTGTGTGTATGTGTGGGATGCGGGTGATCACGTGGTTCACAGGTGTATTCCATCAATCCTAATCAACTCCTTAATTAACTCTCCTCTGCCAGTGGCAGTAGTATCTCCCTTCCTCTACGTAGCCATGGGACGGGGGATGATATCTGCAACACCCATAATATACAGTAAATTATATACAGTAAACTAATTACATTGCACGCCCCTTGAGTAGAAAGATGGCTTCCATGACGTGAACAGCTGGCGAGGTGTTCGGCGCTCGCTCTACCTCAGGCTGACATGCTGCACATTTCACGCAGCTTATTGATTTGTGGCTGCGTTGGGTTTTAATCTGGGGACCTGCCTGTGTGTGGCAGCAGCTCTAACAGGACCCAGCCGGGAGCGAGGAGTCAAGCGGAGAGAGTGGAGTGATAGAACAGCCATTT
>NC_140180.1:103783265-103830023 GCF_963971535.1 Notolepis coatsorum
GATAATTCATTCCTCAAAAGCAAGTATTCATGTCAATGAAAGTGTCACTGTCATCAAAATGAAAAGTCCTGACACCATTGTTTATGAACAAGATAGTCAAATGGCTTTGCCATGTTTTCGTTATGACAGTAAGTGTTTTTCAATGCAAAAAAAGTCAGATCTTGGTGACACTTTCTGAAAATGCTCAAGACAGCACTATACACTATTTGCACAGCCATTTGAAATCTACAGTTACACATTGCTGTATTTAGTGAGGTAAATGAGTACAAGACACGTATGTTTCACATTTGTACTGCATATGCTCTTTGCAATTTTAATTTGTTCGCAGCATTGTGCAAAAGAAAAATACAAACTAATTTACAACAAACATAAGAAACACCCTTTGGCCTTTGGGTAGAGCTGTGCACAACTGTAAACAATATTGCATGTATTGGAACTGAATTGGAACATACAACATACACAGTACTGTAAATCATTCATTCACATCCAGACGTTCCTGTCTGTCTGGCTATTGGATTCAGGAATGGGGAGTAGGGAGGGAGATATTCCACCAGCATCCTTTCATGTGCTGCAAACCACTGTGTGACCAGAATTGCGTGGTGAAATGCACATTATCCCATACAACAACGTACTTGGTCAGATCGTCGCCATTTAGACCCCTCTCATTCTCAGGGATTATGTCCCTGTAAAGAGTGTCTAAAAAAGTCAGCAGATGTTGTGTGTTGTATGGACCAATGCGGGGCATATGGGTGAGGACGCCGTTTTCTGAGATGGCTGCACACATTGTAATATTCCCTCCTCGTTGGCCTGCATGGGACATAAGTGGTTGCTCTCTGTCCAATGCGATTCCTTCCACGCCTTCTACCTTTTGCCAGATTGAAACCCGCCTCATCAACATATATGAATGTGTGCAGCGATTCCCTGGCATCCAGCTCCATTCAGGGGAAAAATTATAAAGAAATGTATAAAATTTGCTTGACAGATTTTGACAACTAGTTCAACATATTTGTATGTAATGACTCAAGCAATGAAATGAGGACTATTAGTTTTATAGGGAATGACTATTCAGCAGTCATAAGTATAGTTCATTTTGACTGACATGACCTAAGCAAATGATAATGTTATAAAACAGCAGAGAATTGTATGAAAGCAATTGATGCATGTCCAAAAGCATTTGCAATTTGTTCGGAGGAATGAGAAACTGCTACTATGATGTGCACAAATTACAAAATGTTGTGGAGGTTGAACTAACAGTTATGAGAACTTTAATTCTGATCAGAGAAATGCACCAAAGCAATTGAGAAAAACTGTAACAATTAAATAGTCTAACAGTGTGTGTGTGTGTGTGTGTGTGTGTGTGTGTGTGTGTGTGTGTGTGTGTGTGTGTGTGTGTGTGTGTGTGTGTGTGTGTGTGTGTGTGTGTGTGTGTGTGTGTGTGTGTGTGTGTGTGTGTGTGTGTGTGTGTGTGTGTGTGTGTGTGTGTGTGTGTGTGTGTGTGTGTGTGTGTGTGTGTGTGTGTGTGTGTGTGTGTGTGTGTGTGTGTGTGTGTGTGTGTGTGTGTGTGCGTGCGTGCGTGCGTGCGTGCGTGCGTGCGTGCGTGCGTGCGTGCGTGCGTGCGTGCGTGCGTGCGTGCGTGCGTGCGTGCGTGCGTGCGTGCGTGCGTGCGTGCGTGCGTGCGTGCGTGCGTGCGTGCGTGCGTGCGTGTGTGTAAGCAATAAAAGCTTATTTTTGATTGATTATCGCTTATCTGGTCGGCCTGTTTGAGGTTTAAAATGTACTCTGCGAAATTTACTGTTTAGGACAATTCTGTCCCCATACTGGGAGTCAAACCCGGGCCGCCTGGGTGATTCTGGCCTGTGGCAACTCCGTTTCAAGAGCAGTTTGTCTCTCTCAGACCATGTGAGGAAGTCCTGCAACTCAGGGTGGTTCCATAATCCGGGCATGCACATGTCTTTGACCTCCCGAACTTGGATGTTGGTATTGTATAAGCTAAAATTATGTTGGATTGATTATTGACATATCTCTACTGTATTTCTTTGATTTCGTTTTGAGAAAAATACAGAATAATGTAGCCTATACAGAATTATATATAAGCCTATATATATATATGTGTCTCATTGAAGAAATATGTTGCATGTTTGTATAGGCTATAGGCCTATAGTAATAGTTTTGAGAAAAATACAGAATAATTTAGCCTATAATACAAAAAGCATGTTGAATTAATGAGTAAATGGAATGTATTTTTCATGATTACGGTGGTGGCTCTTAAAAGAGCCTTTGGGTTATGAATGTAGAAAAACACAGCCAAATTAAGTGCATTCTCCACGGATGCGGCAGGCCAGCTGGATGTCTTTGGGCATGATGGTCACCCTCTTGGCGTAGATCGCGCACAGGTTGGTGTCCTCAAACAGGCCGACCAGATAAGCCTCACTGGCCTCCTGAAGAGCCATGACAGCAGAGCTTTGGAAGCGCAGGTCGGTCTTGAAGTCCTGGGCGATTTCTCTGACCAGACGCTGGAAAGGCAACTTGCGGATCAGCAACTCGGTGGACTTCAGTGCAGCTAACAGGCTCTTGCAGCTTTGGCCTATCATGCTTATCCCGTTAGCTAAATCTAATTATACGGTCACCTGATGTTGGCTATCTTGTTAAGACCCATTTATAATACTATGATGTATTGAACATATTATCTTTGATAGGCCTACGTGCTAATCTGTTGCACCATCTATCTACACCCTCACACAACTCTGTCGCTTTTTCGGGAGTAGCGGGGAACATAGGACCTTTTTTTAGTCGTGACATGTATGTTTGAGAACACTACCGTAATGACAGATAATGAAGCACAGCTGACATGGTCGGCCCTCCTCACACAACTCTGTTGCTTTTTCGGGAGCGGGTAGCGGTTTTCGGGAATGGGTAGCGGCAGCGGGGAACATAGAACCCAGGGAACATAGGACCCTTTTTATCGCGAGCGGGCGACATAGAACCCGGGGAACATAGAACCCGGGGAACATAGACATGTTCCTGTGTTCTTATTCAATCTATCCCTGGCTGAGTCCGTGGTACCCGCCTGCTTCAAAGTGTCCACTATAATCCCTGTACCAAAAAAATCCTCTCCAGCTGGCCTTAATGACTACAGACCGGTGGCACTCACCTCTGTGGTCATGAAATGTTTTGAGAGGCTGGTTAAGGATTACATTTGTGCCTCCCTCCCCAGTGATATGGACTCTTTGCAATTTTCATACAGGTCAAACAGGTCCACTGACGACGCAGTCTCTCAGGTACAGCCCTACCTAATATACTAACCAACACTATAGCACTCAACACTTGAACATTGTTACTCAGCTGATAGAGGTGTACCCTTCCTGCTGTCTTGTTGTACAAAACTTGTAAGTCGCTTTGGATAAAAGCGTCAGCTAAATGACAAAATGTAAATGTAAATGTACTACACAACACCCTCTCTCACATAGACAGCCAGAAGGGGGGCTATGTGAGACTGTTGTTCATTGACTATAGTTCAGCGTTCAACACCATAGTCCCAACCAGACTGGTGGACAAGCTGATTGAGCTGGGTCTGAGCTCCGCTCTGAGCGCCTGGATACTGGACTTTCTGAGTGAAATGCCTCAGGTGGTCAGGGTGGGGGGTCAGACCTCCAACACCATCACCCTGAGTATCGGGTCCTCCCAGGGCTGTGTTCTCAGCCCCCTTCTGTATTCACTGTACACACATGACTGTGTGGCCAGGTTCAGCTCCAACTCCATAGTGAAGTTTGCGGACGACACTGGTGGTGGGGCTGATCTCTGACAACGACGAGAAGGCCTACCGGGAGGAGGTTGATGTACTGGCATGCTGGTGTCAGAACAACAGCCTGCTCCTGAACATTGTTAAAACCAAGGAGCTGATCGTGGATTTTAGGAGAACACAGCAGGGGGGACACACACCACTGTGGATAAACGGGGCTACCGTGGACAGGGTGAGCAGCTTTAAGTATCTGGGGGTCCACATCTCAGAGGACCTGACATGGACAACAGACAAGCATCTTAACTGGAAACATCACTGCCTGGTATGGAAACAGCAAGGCACAGGACAAGAAGGCCCTACAAAGAGTGGTGCGCTCAGCTGAGCGTACTACGGGTATTGCACTACCACCCCTTATATAACAAGAGGTGCAAATCCAGAGCCTGCAGAATAATGAAAGACCCCCACCACCCCAACAACAGCCTGTTCAAGCTGCTGCGGTCAGGCAAACGCCTGCGCACACCAGCAACTAGGACAGAGAGACTTCGGCTCAGCTTCTTCCCCCAGGCCATCAGAGTCTTGAACACTGAACTCTCCACACACAAGCACACATGAGCACACACACAACACACATACTGTATACGCTCACACACTATCAGTCACTTTAGCACACACACACACACACACACATGCTGCACACGCCCACACTCAATGGTCACTTTACACAATGGAAAGGTCACAAAAAATAAAAAAGAAGAACGGGAGTGGTTCTTGTATAGTAATAGATGGATATAGCAAGATAGCATAAGGATATATAGTATATATTGTATAGTATAGTATTGTATAGTATAGTGTACATAAGACCCAGTGCCTCATCCGTAGCTTAATCTTTTTTTTTTAACATTTATTTTACCAGGTAGTCACTTGAGATCAAAGATCTCTTTTTCGAGCAAGACCTGGCCAAATACTGTATTGCACTATCACAGGACCTTAGCATGTCTTTTACCATGCATTTTTTTAAAACTTTTATGTACATTATACCTGTTATGTCTTATTACTCTTATTACTTGTATTATTGCACAATCGCTGCGGGCATGACCACCCGCATTTCACTGTATGCCTTGTATGCCGTGACAAATAAAACTCTTGACTTGACTTGACTTGAACCTCGGGAGATTCCTGTAGTGACAGTGACCCCTTGTGACCAGTATGGGTAAGGCCACCAGGGAACCTGCAGAGAAAATGTAGATAGTCATCTTAGACAAGGAGGAGGAGGATGCACGGTAATGGAACACTTTATTTGAAGTCCATAAGGTCGACATAATACTGTCATAAAACACAACATAAGTATGCAATTATGTTTATGAATGTTAACGACCTGTTAGTTATTCTGATTGGCTGGTCGTCAAATATATCAACAAGAGAATAGAATCAGAATGTGTACATACACATAAAAGCAGTTTGGTGCTTTGGCTCAAGGAAAGAGGACAAAAACAACACGTCATATAACAGGGAATATAGAGATGATTTTATTGAGAATTAAAAAGTATAAAGGAAGTGGATCCAGAGGGGCGTTGGGGGTGTTGTTTGTCGGAGGCTGTGTTGTAGTCGAGTCACAAAATCTTCAGTCTGAGTCGAGTCTCGAGTCCCCAGTGTTCGAATCCAGCTCACAGCTCCGGGGTTGGTGACGAACGCAATCTCCGCTACGCCACCGCAGGCAAAGGTTTTAATCAGCCCACCAACAGACACCCACGAGCCTCAAGCGCCGTCTGTTTCACAGCGATGAGTTGGAAACTAGTCCCAAAGTGACGGGAAGTAAATTATAGCACTGGGGCTTCTTCCACCATGAACCAGGACCTGATGTCTGATTTCTGCTGCTAGCTTGTTTCATCTGTGGGATCAATAGTGGTAGAGCGTGTGTGTGTGTGGTTTGTGGGGCTCCACACCTAATGTTTAAATGTTATTGAGTTTTTAACAGTATTAGCTGACGTTTTTCAACAACAAAAATATTTTACTCAAAGAAAGTTGGGATTCCGAACCAACAGGTGTATGGTTTTATAACATCTTGCCAAAAGGACTACAGTTGCGAATTAGCCAGCTGGCTAAAACTGGCACATTTACAGAAATGTTGATTAATGTGTACTGTCCTTTTTAAATAAACTGAAACTGTGTGTGTGTGTGTGTGTGTGTGTGTGTGTGTGTGTGTGTGTGTGTGTGTGTGTGTGTGTGTGTGTGTGTGTGTGTGTGTGTGTGTGTGTGTGTGTGTGTGTGTGTGTGTGTGTGTGTGTGTGTGTGTGTGTGTGTGTGTGTGTGTGTGTGTGTGTGTGTGTGTGTGTGTGTGTGTGTGTGTGTGTGTGTGTGTGTGTGTGTGCGTGTGTGTGTGCGCGTGTGTGTGTGTGCGTGTGTGTGTGTGCGTGTGTGTGAGAGACTCAATATCTGGCCTCTGGCAGAGGGGAGGAGACAGAGAAAGAGACAGGTGGAGCACAAGGTGAGCTCGAGAAGGAGAGGAAGAGAGTGAGTGTCTGGAGAAGAGTTGGAGAAGAGAGAGTGAGTGTCTGGAGAAGAGTTGGAGAAGAGAGTGAGTGTCTGGAGAAGAGAGAGTAAGTGTCTGGAGAAGAGAGAGTGAGTGTCTGGAGAAGAGAGAGTGAGTGTCTGGAGAAGAGAGAGTGAGTGTCTGGAGAAGAGAGAGTGAGTGTCTCCTGTATCTCCTGTATTTCTTTGATCTTATATTGTTATGTTGTTTGTTGTTTATGTCATAATTGTGCTTTGGCAACATTTGCGAAATTTCATGCCAATAAAGCTTTTTGAATTGAATTGAATTGAATTGAATTGAATTGAATTGAATTGAATTGAATTGAATTGAATTGAATTGAATTGAGTGTCTGGAGAAGAGGTGGAGAAGAGAGAGTGAGTGTCTGGAGAAGAGAGAGTGAGTGTCTGGAGAATAGAGAGTGAGTGTCTGGAGAAGAGGTGGAGAAGAGAGAGAGTGAGTGTCTGGAGAAGAGAGAGTGAGTGTCTGGAGAATAGAGAGTGAGTGTCTGGAGAAGAGGTGGAGAAGAGAGAGAGTGAGTGTCTGGAGAATAGAGAGTGAGTGTCTGGAGAATAGAGAGTGAGTGTCTGGAGAAGAGGTGGAGAAGAGAGAGAGTGAGTGTCTGGAGAATAGAGAGTGAGTGTCTGGAGAAGAGGTGGAGAAGAGAGAGAGTGAGTGTCTGGAGACAAGATGGAGAAGAGAGAGTGAGTGTCTGGAGAATAGGTGGAGAAGAGAGATATTGAGTGTCTGGAGAATAGAGAGTGAGTGTCTGGAGAAGAGGTGGAGAAGAGAAAGAGTGAGTGTCTGGAGAAGAGGTGGAGAAGAGAGAGTGAGTGTCTGGAGAAGAGAGAGTGAGTGTCTGGAGAAGAGGTGGAGAAGAGAGAGCGTGAGTGTCTGGAGAAGAGGTGGAGAAGAGAGAGTGAGTGTCTGAAGAAGAGGTGGAGAACAGAGAGTGAGTGTCTGGAGAAGAGGTGGAGAAGAGAGAGTGAGTGTCTGAAGAAGAGGTGGAGAAGAGAGAGAGAGTGAGTGTCTGGAGAAGAGGTGGAGAACAGAGAGTGAGTGTCTGGAGAAGAGGTGGAGAACAGAGAGTGAGTGTCTGGAGAAGAGGTGGAGAACAGAGAGTGAATGTCTGGAGAAGAGGTGGAGAAGAGAGAGTGAGTGTCTGGAGAAGAGGTGGAGAAGAGAATCAATAGAATAACATTTACCCATCAAAGGCCTTGGGCTCAGCCATCGAGAAAATGGTCAAAATAAATGTATTATGAAAAATCCAGGCAGTCTAACTCTTTCTCTCATTCTTTATCTCTCTCTCTCATTCTCGGTCGTTCTCTCTCTGCCCACATCTCTCTCTCTAGCTCTGTCTCATGCTCTCACTTTCCCTCTCTCTCTCCCTCTCTTTCTCTCTCACTCTCCCCCTGCTCATAGGCGCCTGGCCATAAGAGCACTCGGAGCATCTGCTCTCCCACTATTGAACTTGGGGAGCAAAGGTATGATCTTGCTCCACCACTTTTTGATCATATGAAAAATATGATATAACCCCCCCCCCAATATATAAATCTAACCATAACTACGTAATTTCAATCAAATTAATAATACGCAATGACACTTAATAACAAGTTTTTAAGTTTCCAAAGATTGCAAAGATTTTTTTTTAGATCGATGTCATGATTGTGCACTGCAGACTCAGGAGGAGGCAGAGAAGGAGAGAAGAGACACAAGATTTACAGGTAATGGAAATATATCTTTTTTCTCTTTCTTATTAAAACGTGGCCTATTTGAAAGGAGATTGATTTAATAAAAATGAATGAGCGAAAAATCAATATACAGTGTATATACAGTATATATATATATTAATATATTATTATTATAGTAATTGGCTATCATACTGCAATATAAACTGAGTTTTTATAGTGAAAAGAGCAGCTTTATTGGTCAAGATTGAAGGCTCTATATTGCAGGAAATTGCACGTACAGGTTCATTAAATTTAAAAAAAAAATCTGCCATGGAGGGGGTCGTGCCGGACAACCTCCAAACCACCCCTTGCCTGTCCAAAAAATAAAATTGCACCCCCACTTTCAACTATAACTAGGCGGCCATGCCCCTGCTTCTCACTTTCCCTCTATGGCTCTCTCTCTCGTTCTCTCTCGTGCCCACATCTCTCTCTCTCTCTCTCTCTCTCTCTCTCTCTCTCATCTCTCTCTCTCTCTCTCTCTATCTCTCTCTCCTCCCCTTCTCTCCATTCTAAAAACGGTGCTCTGTATTTGAGGTTGATGTACATTCCATTGTGATGAATAGAGCCATTGATCCCACCCATTGTTACCATGTCTCTTCACTGCTCTTATTATCTACTGCCACAACATCTCTCTGTCATGGGAACAGAGGAACGGGACCATAAAAGCAACACAACAGATTCAAAGGGGAAAACGCCAACCGGCGTGTATTTATTTGTACAAAATAAATAACAAAACTGTTGTGTATGTTGTCTAATTACACAACTACATAATACAAGAATCACGGAGATGTTGATAGCGTTGAACCCATGGCTTTAATGACGTACCCCCAACCCGGCAGTACATTCATATGACCTGTGCGTAAGTAGGCCTATATAAACACAAGTAATAACAATAAATGTTTCCACAATAAATATATGGCCTACATCAACCCTTAACCAAATGTCTATTAACTATGACATTATGTTTTCAAACATGTCTGAACACACAAACAACAACATGGCCTTTAGGCTACAGATCAAGTCTCTGAGGTGGTTTACGCTGCCTCTCTGGGTAGCGTCTCACTGGCTCGCTTGGGAGCGGGGAACCAGGCTGTGGAGACATCGCAGGTGGTGAGGTATCAGCACCAGTGGCGAATCCTTATGGAAGCCAACGGAAGCCATGCCTCCCTAATATTAAAATATGAATTAATATGAAATATGAAATATGAAAAAAAAAAGAAAAAAAATTAATATAGTTTACATTCTTTTTCATCTGTGCATCTGTGTTATAATTTTTTTTTTTTTAAATGTCTCCCTCTTCTCCTTCTCACTCCCTCTAACACACTGTCAGCCTCACTATGCTCACTGCAGCAGGAGAGGAGGCAGATGGTAGGTCTCTTTCTCCAGGCTTCCAGCATTATAGAGTCCAAATCCGATCCTAGCCAATCAGATTCGAGCTGACTGCCACACCCTAAAAGTTTAAAACGGGGCTGAGAGGAAAACACTCAGCATATTTTCCCCTCTGCACTCTGAACATTGTATTAACCCGTAACTGTTCCCACGGGCCGAATATTGCCCCGATCCTCGCGAGATTAAATCCACGGGGACCTCTCGGCGTGCCGAAGCTTTTCCTAAATCACTTCCATCATCGAAAACGAGGGGAAAAGGTCGGCTCGCGACCCTGAAAATGTCGCGTGATTTTAAAAACGCTGTACTCTTAGGAGTCAACAGGGCTTATTGTGAGAACAAAAGAATTAGAATCTCTCACAAATGCTCAAAAATCTGTAAAAATAGAACAAAGACAATTTCGAGTGCATATAGTGTAATCTATATGTATCCTTACTTGCTAAACGTAATACGACTTGTAAATATGTTTAATTCTTGCTAAATTGTATAGTTCTAAATATCCCTGTATTCCCCGAAACTACAACGCGTCACGTAAATGCACGTGCGCACACACAAACAGCGCATAGGTGTTAATCACTGAGTGATCTAATATGCATATTCTTCAGCGCGAGAGGGGGGGGGGTTGTGTTTCTCATTGTCTGTCGTTGATAATATAATCTGAAGAGGTCCTGCATTATTATTATTATCATTCTCGAGAATACACGCGGACCCGACCGAACGTTAATTTATGAATTAAAAGTAGTCTAACATGCTTTTCATCCTCGCCCGTGTATATACCCACGTCGCGCTAAAACAACATAACTACTGTATGGCAGAGACAGAGTGCGTGTGTGTACGAGTTATGAGTTATCTCGCAGTTCATTCAAGCACGCATCACTGTGATGACAGCTCTCTAGAGTAGAAAGGTGCGCTCACAGGGGCGTAGCTGGTGATTCTGGGCCCCCAAAGAATGAAAGAATCAATTTGTGGGCCCCCAATCTATTAAAAAATGTGGGGCCCCCAATCTATAAAAAAAAATTGGGGCATTTGCTGGGCCCTTGGAATCATCCTAACCCCCCCCCCCCCCCCCCCCCAGCTACTCCCCTGCACGCACGCACACACACACACACACACACACACACACACTCTCTCTCTCTCTCTCAAACAGAGAAATCAGTACATTACAGAAGGAATTTCTTGTACAGTCTTGTACAGTGGGTGACAATATTGTCACAAGGAAAGATGAAATTACATACCTAGGTTTCATGTCTATCTATATCTCCCTCTCTCTCCCTCCATCTCTCCTCTGTATCTCCCTCTTTCTTTCTCTTCCTCTATATCCCTCTCTCTCTCCCTCTATCTCTTCTTTCTTTCTTTCTTTCTTTCTTTCTTTCTTTCTTTCTTTCTTTCTTTCTTTCTTTCGTTCTTTCTTTCTTTCTTTCTTTTTCTTAAAATTGCAACGTTTCAACTAGAAAGGTAGGCTCAGTAGAGCCCAAATCTCTACCAGACAGGAGCTTTCTCTCTCTCTCTCTCTCTCTCTCTCTCTCTCTCTCTCTCTCTCTCTCTCTCTCTCTCTCTCTCTCTCTCTCTCTCTCTCTCTCTCTCTCTCTCTCTCTCTCTCTCTCTCTCTCTCTCTCTCTCTCTATATTTTACTATACTATTATATATCTAAATGTCTAAACCTCGGTCTATCTAGTGTGTGTATACACCAGTATCACTGACTACCATGGCAAGCCTATAGAAAATGATTCTATTTAATAATAATAATAATTATTATTATTATAAATGTCTCTGTATCTTTCTTTCTTTCTTTCTCTTTCTATTATATTACTATTATATATCTATCTAAATATCTAAACCTCTGTCTATCTAGTGTGTGTATGCATGGCATCAAATCAAAGTGTGTGTTGCTGTAGGCCTGCCTGTATTGATCAGTCACACTATACCCCCATTCAGCCGTAATTGTTCCCTGCTGGGCCTTTGTTTCATGGTGTGAATTAGTCATTGACATTGACATTGACATCACATTGCATTCTGGGAAGGAGTGTAGTTCCCTATCATTAGCTGAATTCACTGAATTCTCTTCAGAGGCTCCTGCTGCAAATTGGTAATGACTGTACCAGAATGTTTGATAAGACATTGATTGAAAACTATCGTCTCAAATTTGACAATTGATGGCTTATTTTGAAGGTATGAATCTGTAATTTTACATTATGTAACAAAAAAAAGAGAATATTCTGAGAAGGTGGAGCTAGAAACTCTAGACCTCAGGGGGTTAAGTGAGCCTATTATGGGATCCACGCAAGCTTTCTATCGTGGAAACATCTGGGCGTCCCGCAACTTTTACTCCTTCACATGTAGCCCCTAAAATGCTTAGAAAAGGAAAACAGAAAGCGTGGAATAAACTCGCCGAAACGGAAAAGTGTCCCACGGGCGCGCCGTGATTCCGATCCGCGTGAAAATATTCACGGCCATAGAGGAGACCGTGGGACACCTTTTTGCAACAGAATATGTGTCTCGAATTTGCTCCCACGCGGCGCGCAAAATCGTGCAAGGAAAAATCGGACCAAAAATGAACCAATGCTCCAGCAGTATTAATGACCCTGATGTAAACAAGACAAACGTCTTTCTCTGGTCTGCATCCCCTTATACAATTGTGTGTATTGAGCCGTACTGTATTGTACCCATTCTGCAATCTGTTAAATAAATAAAAATAAAGTTTGACTGGCCGCCGAGCCATACTGTAGTGTACATGGTGACTGCTTGACTTAAAAAAAATAAAAATAAAAAAAATATTAATAAAAATATTTAATAATTTTTTTTTTTATAATTTTTTTTTGGTTTCCCCTGTTATTTTACCCACGCGACGCCACTGATCAGCACTAGAGCTCTCAGTTTCGGACTGCGCTGTGGTGGGTGGTGCTGAGAAAACTGGATTGTCTATTTCCTCCTCAGGTGAGTCCAGGCCAGGTGACACACTGTTCTGTACCTGAGTGTCCAGGATTTGGTCAACATGACGTCTCCATACATCATCTCCCATGTCCACAGTATACATGAGTGGTCCATCACGTGAAGTGATTGTTCCGGTGTTCCACTTGTCCTTCCGATAATCACGAGCAAGAACTGTCTGTCCTACTTTGAAGCTCCTTGTTGGTTTGTCGTTGATATGTTTGAACTGTTTGTCCTCCACGTCACGTTGCACATCTGGTTTGAGAAGGTCCATGTGAGACCTCATGTTTCTTTTAAAAAACAGCATCGCTGGCGTCTGGTTGGTAGTGGCGTGTGTGGCATTGCGATATGCAAAGAGGAATTTGTCGATTTTGTGCTGGATCAGTAGATCTTCATTATCCATCGCTTTGATTGCTTTCTTGAATGTCTGCACAAATCTTTCTGCCAAGCCATTCGTGGCTGGATGGTATGGTGCAGATGTGAAGTGCTTGATTCCATTTCTCTTTACAAATGTCTGGAATTCATCCGAAACGAACTGGCATCCATTGTCCATGCATATCTGTTGTGCTAAACCATTCCTGGCGAACACAGTCCTCAGCACAGAAATGGTCTTCTCAGATGTAGTTGACTTCATTTTTATCACTTCCGGCCATTTTGAATGCGCATCTACAGCGATCAAGAACATTGAGTCTTTGAATGGTCCTGCGAAATCAAGGTGTACTCGCTGCCACGGTGATGATGGCCATTCCTGTGGTGGTGCATTCTGCATCTTCTGACATCCGGGGCAGCTCTTTGCCATATCCTCGATTTGCTTATCGATTCCTGCCCACCACATATAACTGCGGCCCAGGCTCTTCATCTTTACGGTTCCCAGGTGTCCTTCATGTAATGCTTCTAACACTCTGGTGCGCAGCTTGGACGGAATCACTACTCGTGAACCACACATCAGCGTTCCCTGGCACACTGACAGTTGCTCTCTCCTCGCTGAGAATGCTGGATACATTGAGTTACCGTGTCGTGGCCACCCCTTCACAGTGATGTCATAGATCTGTGACAGGGAGGGGTCGTTGCGTGTCTCTCTTTGGATGAGAGCGTTGGTCACTGGCAGCTGGTTGACGATTGTGGTGTGAAACACCTCTGCTGGGTCTACAGCTGCGGCTGTCTCTGCGGTTTGCAGGGGTAGACGTGACAGTCCGTCAGCATTCCCATGCTGTTTCGTCCCCTTGAACTCAATGTCATACTGATGTGCCCCCAGGAAGAGTGACCACCGCTGTAGCCGCTGCGCCGTCATTATCGGAACGCCTTTCCGGGGATTGAAGACAGATATGAGAGGCTGATGGTCTGTCAGAAGCGTGAACCTTTGACCATACAGGTAGTGGTTACACTTTTTGACCCCCCATATACGAGACTGAGGGCCTCACGGTCAATTTGAGCATAGTTGTGCTCAGCTTTAGTCAATGATCTTGAGGCGAAGGCTATTGGCTTCTCTGAGCCATCTGGAAATGTATGTGACAACACCGCTCCAATGCCGTAAGGCGAGGCATCACATGCTAACTTAATGGGTAAAGACGGATTGAAGTGAGCGAGCACCTGTTCTGACGTGATGAGACTCTTAGACTCCTGAAAAGCCTTCTTGCAGCTGTCAGTCCACTTCCAGTGTGTTCCTGCCTGAAGCAGCGTGTTCAGAGGGTGCAGCACAGTTGATAGATTGGGTAAAAACTTGTGGTAGTAGTTTACAAGTCCAAGGTAAGAACGGAGCTGAGACACATTCTCTGGTGGTGGTGCTTTAAGCACAGCTTCAATCTTGTCCTGAGATTTGTGTAGGCCGTTCTTGTTGATCACGTGTCCGCAGTAGGATATTTCCTTTTTGAAAAACTCACATTTTGGTTGGTTAGCTCGAAGTCCATATTCTCGCAGCCTTGTGAGCACCTGTTCCAGGTTTGATAGATGCTCCTGATCATCTTTGCGAGTGACAAGAATGTCGTCAAGGTAACACTGTGTACCTGGGACTCCTTGTAGTACTTGGTCCATTGTCCTCTGCCAGATAGCTGGGGCTGAAGCTATACCAAACACAAGGCGGTTGTATTGATACAGGCCTTTGTGTGTGTTGATAGTCAGATACGGCTTTGATGAGTCTTCAACCTCCATCTGAAGGTACGCTTGAGCCAGGTCGATTTTAGTGAAACGTTCCCCTCCTGACAGGGAGGCGAAGATGTCCTCTATACGAGGCAGAGGATACTGTACAGTGTGGAGCACTGAATTTACAGTCACTTTAAAGTCCCCACAAATGCGCACTTAACTTTGACTTCCTGGTTTTGTGTTGTTTTTCTTCATTACTGGGACTATGGGCATTGCCCATTCACTCCACTCCACCTTGGACAGCACCCCTGTCTGTTCCAAGCTTTTCAACTCCGCTTCTACTGCAGGGCGGATTGCATAAGGCATGGGCCGGGCTTTGTGAAATTTCGGGCTTGCATTCTCCTCAACCTCAATCTTTGCCTTCATACCTTTCAGTGTTCCCAGTTCCTTTCCAAACACTTCATGTGCCTCTGCAAGTATCTTTGACAGTCTCCCAGACGTGGCGCTCTTCTCATCTCCTGCTGACACACACAATGATTTAACATCATGCCAGTCCAGTTGAATTTTCCTGAGCCACTCACAGCCAAACAGCGGAGGACCCCCATTCGGTATAACATACATGTCCAGCTCCTGCGTTTTGTCTTTGTATTTCACTGTGACCCGCATTTTCCCTTTTGGAGCCACACTTTCTCTGGTGTACAGTAAGTCTTAAGCAACACCTTTGTAGTCTTAAGAGCTATCTGTGGATACAGTCTTTTGTAGTCGTTCTCAGAAATCACTGATAAGGCGGAGCCTGTGTCTAACTCCATTTTGAGTCTCGCTCCTGCCACTTCTGGAGTGATCCATATTATTTTACGTGCATTTGTCTGTTGCATGCGATGCAGCCAGGGCCGGACTGGCCATCGGGAGCACCGGGAGTTCTCCCGGTGGCCTGACCTGGACAGATTAAAAAAATTAAAAAATGTATATAATTACATTTTTTTTTTATTTTTTTTTTTATTTTTATTTTTTATTATTATTATAATATTTTTTGCCCACAGTCAGGCCACTGAACTTAGACGCCATTGTTTCTAGTTGCGGCGGTGCGATAGTTAGATAATAGGTGGGTGGGGTGGGGGGAACAACCAGGATTTCACTGTCTGCGACAGAGTTGGAGCCGTGCTGTGATTGGTGAATGTGATTGGTGGAGGCGGGACCAGGCCATACAACTGATTGACAGCGGAGACGGCGAATGGAATGGCAGAGATGGCACTCTCACGAGATAAAGCTGGGAACGAGGTTACACTGAGCCAGGTAGTGAAGTGGGAACTCGGGAGAGAGATAGAGCGAAAGTAACATTGATGTCAAGATGGACAGTGGAAGAAAGAGAAAGGGTGGATCAGAGAGGGAGAAAGCAAACAAAAGAAAGGCCCTTGCATCAGGAGATGCTGCTAAATCCGGGAACATTTATCAAATGTTTTCTTGCACCAAGCCCAAAGTCAAGGGACCAGCAGGTTAGTCAGTGAGAAAAATAAACACGTGGATGTTAGCTTGATTGATTGATTGATTGATTGATTGATTGATTGATTGATTGATTGATTGATTGAAAAGTGTATTAACAGATTGCAGAATGGGTACAGTACAGTACAGTACAGCTCAATACATACAATTGTTTATTTGTTTATTGTTATTCGCACTTACAAATATACATTCTGGAATAAAATAAGTAAAAGGAAGAACAGTTAAAATGTGCAGGAAAGGTCAAAAAACCCAAGGGCTTATATTATAAGCGACCTCCCCTCTTAAACCTATATAGGATAACTACACAAAAACAATCCCTCCCGTCCCCCCCGTCCCCACATTATGCACAAACACATGTGCATATCCCTCTCTCATACACACAGATACATACAATACAGCATTATATATTATATTATAATGTTGGGTAAAAGATTTTAAAATACTTTACACAAATACACATGGATACTATAGACTACAATTGTTAAGGGGATGCAGACCAGAGAAAGACTTTCATCTTGTTTACATCAGGGTCCCCCATTTTCAATTCATCATAACATATAAGACATACATGACATACAGATAGACAGTACTGCTACATCTATACATTTATGACATATCAGATTTGCAAATACAGTACTGTTTGTGATACAAAAGTGTCCAGAAAAAGAGTGTATATACATTTGACGTAGAAACTGTACATTGGAGGAGGTTGGGTGGGTGGGGTGGGGTTGGGTGGCTGGTAGGGCTGCACGATTTTGGGAAATAATCTAATTGCGATTATTCTGACAGATATTGCGATTGCGATTTGCGATGCGATTATAACATATTTTAAATTTTTTTTACAAGAAGCATGTTGCTGCTTTCTGTAGTCGGGTGCCAACTGCAAAATTACTGTATTACCCTGTATTATACACTTTTACTATCATGTAGACTATTCTGCTTTGTGTTTACATGTGATGTATTGTATACATGCACATTTATTATGTTCTTGTGTGATGTATCGCACATTTTATTGCTGTGTGATGTATTGCAAATGTTATTGCTGTCATCTTGGCCAGGTCTACCTTGCAAAGGAGATCTTGTATCTCAATGGGACTTCCTGGTTAAAAAAAATATATATTTTTATTTTTATTTTTTTAATTGCAGGCTTGGCGATTTGATAATTGCATCATTCCAAATCGCGATTTCGATTAAAAAACGATTAATCGTGCAGCCCTAGTGGCTGGGTGTACATTGGAGGTGGGGGGGGGGGGGGGGTTGGGTAGGGGACACACACACATTGTACACTGTACATTGGAATACTGACAAAGCCATACTTGGTAATTTACTGTACAACTAGGTTAGGACATTTGTAGGGGCCAGTTTCGAATTGCAGTCTCCCGTAGGTGTTTTTTGAGAGTGTTTTTGAAAGTGGGTAGTGATTCACATTCCTTTACTCTTTTCTGAAAAGAGTTATTATTATTAAGAGTATATATTATTATTTGGTGGATTATATTAATATGTACTGTTGGTCTGTGGTAATTCCATGTACGAATAAATAAATAAATTATGATGATGATGAATATGGTATTGTGCTCTTGCTCTGTTTGAATAGGTGGAGAGAGTGGTTAACTGTATTATAATAGTAAATAGACAAATATGTTGTGCTCTTGCTTTTTTTCTTTTTGAAGGTGGAGAGAGTAGCATTGCTAGTGCCACAACAGTTTTATTTGAGGTTCATAACAGTACATTGTACTAAGCAATTGTTGGCTCATTAGTTTGTGATTCACATGCACTAAAATTCACCAGAATGCAGGAAATTAAGTCTTTGTAACAAAAAAAATCCTGGTGGGGGACCCCCAGACCCCCCGCTTAAAAAGTGGCCTGACTGGGGCTATATTTCGCGCTATATCTCCCGGTATGAATTATTTCCCCAGTCCAGCCCTGGATGCAGCTCTAGACATGCTAAGTCACTGCTCTCTGAATCAGTTCCTTGTTCATCTGAACTCTTTTCAGTCACTTTATGCAGCTTTTTGTATTTTCCTTTGAGTGCTGCTGTCCTGCTACTTTGTGTTTTATCAGAGTACTGCTTTTTCCCTGATTTGCACACTCTCTCAATGGGACCTTGCTTTTGACATTTTCTACACTCTTTGTCTTTGAACCAACATTCATCTGGATCATGTGATGTCTTGCCACAACTATAACATTGCTTTCCTGGTTTCAGTGACATTTTATTGGTTTCACACTCTATCCCTTTTTGTTGTATTTCTGATCCTTGCTGCAGTTTCCATAGATATTGCTATGTTGAGCGCCTTTTTATAATCAAGGTATTTCTCTGACAGTAATTTCTTCTGTGTGGCTTCATTATGCATACCACAGACTAGTCTGTCCCTCAACGCATCATTTAGGCCTAGTCTGAAATCACAGTGTTCTGACAATCTGCGTAGCTCTGCAACATATTCAGATATGCTTTCCCCTTTTTCCTGATTTCGCTTGTGAAACTTGAATCTCTCAGCTATTACCAATGGTTTGGGGCTCAAGTGGTCTTGAAGAGTATCCTGAATTTCTTTGAATGTCATCTCTGCGGGCTTCACAGGTGCTAGCAAATTGTGCAGCAGTCCGTAAGTCTTTGCGCCCATCACACTCAACAGAACGACAGCTTTTTGTTCATCGCCGATAAGATTCGCCCGGCAATAAAGCTCTACTCTTTCAATGTAACTTGTCCAGTCTTCAACACTGCTATCAAATGCAGCCAAAGTGCCAATCAACGAAAAAAAAATTATTCAGTCCAAGATTATTTCCGTCAAACTAGCTTTGTACACTTTTCCACTCGACTCACGTGAACCTTATTCTTCTCACGTGTGGTCCGTAGCCAGCTAGCATGCAGCCCACACTTTTACAATGCAAGTGAATTCAGGTCTTCCTCTCAAAAATCTCCTCTCCGTCGTGACCGGTGGCCTCCTTCGGTGGTTTCATGAAGGTGAAAAAACGTAGGTACTTTTAATCTCGTCGCCAATTTGTTGTGTATGGAGGTAGGTGAGTTCCAATTGTTGTAGGCAATCACAGAGACGGAGAAGGTATACTCTTGAACAGGTTCGACTTTAATAGTAAAGAACACAAAGAGTAATACTAGGATACTATGCCAAAGGCAAAGGAACGAGATAGATAATGGAGCTTAGTGGTGGTCCAGAACTGGAACCGGCCGCGTTATCTCCGAACGCCTATAGTGAAGACCTGACAAATGACAAGCAGAGGAAAGGAATGTTAAATAGCCACCAAATACCAACATTCCACACACATCTCCGTGACAGCCAATCAGAAGCCAATCCCTAAGTGACAGCACTAAATGACAGGGAAAAACAAGTGACAGCAGTCAGGTGACAGAAGACAGAGAAGGTGGGTGGTTCCCGACCGTAGTCAGGAACCAGAATCGTAACAGGCGTGTATTTATTTGTACAAAATAAATAACAAAACTGTAGTGTATGTTGTCTAATTACACAACTACATAATACAAGAATCACGGAGATGTTGATAGCGTTGAACCCATGGCTTTAATGACGTACCCCCAACCCGGCAGTTCATTCATATGACCTGTGCGTAACGAAAGCATGCATGACAAGAGGGGCGTATGTAGACTAACGTTAAGTAGTCCCTGTACTAACTCCATACATTACAAAAACAAAACAAAAGAACCAAAAATGACTGTGGTGGTGTAGTGTGTGTAGGCGGAAGCCTGGAATATGATGTACGTATTTATTCAATGTGTCTGTAAGCTGGTGCCTATGTGTGTGGGTTTAACAATGTAGATGGGGTCTTACCGTTTGTTATATGTGGTGGGCCAAGGTAGTAAAAAACAAATAGTCAGGGGTCTGGGGTCAGAATACGAGTGGGCATGCGAGAGAGAGAAAAAACGGGGGCAAGTGAGTGGGTCGAAAATACCGGGGAGTCAAAACGAGCAGAAAAAAAACACAAGCGTGGGGTGATTCGGGAACGGCGTCCCCACACTAGACAAGAGAGAGAGAGAAACGAAGGTTAGTTTACCAGCCAGTAATTACAATTTACAAAACGCGAATCAAACAAGTCGAAGGTTTAGACAACCAGACAGTAATTTTTAATATGCAATTTCGACAGGTATAGACAAAATAGTCGGGCGCCCGAATGGTGCATCGCATACAGCACTACGGTGCAACACGGCCGACCCGGGTTCAACTCCCGCACCCGGTGATCTGTGCCGAATGTCTTCCCCGGTCTATCTCCCATTCCTCCTCTCTCTCTCTCTCTCTCTCTCTCTATATGTCTGAAAGGACAAGTAACATTTAAAATAGTCAAACCTACTGTTCTTGGTAGAACGAACTCGCATTGTCCTCAGGGCAGGTCAGCGTGTATACTCCCACATCAGTAACTGGCATGGAGACAGGAGCCCTGCTGAGAACTTCTGAGGGCGCGTGTGTGTTGAGGTGGTGTGACAGCGGCACGCAACCTCCGGGGGGAGCTCCCAGGCTGAGGCACCTGCTCTGACGCAGCCCTCACAACACTTTCTACATTAAAATCTGATTCTGCTCTGATCATGTCCCTGCCTCCCTTCCTACGTACCTGCTGTTATCCTTCAGGACTCTCTTCTTTCTTGCCATCCTTCCTTCCTTCCTTTCTTCCAGTAGCCATGCTGTCGTTTGTTGATTGACTATTTGACTCATCGTTTTGTCTTTCCCTCCATTCTACTCTGCCTCATCATGTCTCCTTCCTTCCACCAGTCCTTCCTTCCCTCCTCACTTCCTTGCTCACTTCTTTCTTTCCCTCCTCATTTCTTTCCTCCCTTCCCTCATTCCTTTGTTCTTTGCAGTAGAGAGTGTTTCCTTTGTTCTACCTTTATCGTAAGACAAGTGATTGAGTGATTATTTTGTTCTACCTGTATCTTATGACAAGTGATTGGATTCATTGAATGAATGTTTAGCTGACGAATATGCGACATTTGAATCCATGCCGTAGTAACATGGCCTGCTCTGATTGCATATCACAGATCCCCAACAATGCCAAGTAATTGTGGTCTTCAGTACTCTGAATTGGATATCAGACCAACAGAAGAACATTTACTGAATTGTATTATATTTCTTATAGAATAACATAGTAGAATAAACAAAACAGGCATGTATTATTATCTCACGGTACTCGTTTCCTTGTTCCAAGAAACCCCTCAAATGGGTCAGAACACAGTTCTGTCTACAGTACAAACTGTTACACACACACACACACACACACACATACACACACACAGAATACATACATACACACATACAGTACATACATACATACATACATACATACATACATACATACATACATACATACATACATACATACATACATACATACATACATACATACATACATACATACATACATACATACATACATACATACATACATACATACATACATACATACATACATACATACATACACACACACAATAGATAAACACACAGACACACACAATAGATAAACACACAGACACACACAATACATAAACACACAGACACACACAATAGATAAACACACACACAATATATAAACACACACACAATACATAAAAACATGCACACAATACATAAACACACACACACAACGACCGGCCCACTACTAGGCTGGGACAGCGGCCCATTGGTACTGACTGACACTGGGCTGGCCCAATCACATCTCTTACTAAGCACCCCCCCGCCAGTCGTGCAGGTACATGACTGAGAGGGGGGCTGGTACATGACTGAGAGGAGGCTGGTACAGGACTGAGAGGGGGCTGGTACATGACTGAGATGGGGGCTGGTACATGACTGAGAGGAGGCTGGTACATGACTGAGAGGGGGCTGGTACATGACTGAGAGGAGGCTGGTACCATGTATTGGTACTGACTGACACTGGGCTGGCCCAATCACATCTCTTACTAAGAACCCCCCCCACCAGTCATGCAGATACATGACTGAGAGGGGGGATGGTACATGACTGAGATGGGGCTGTGGTACATGACTGAGAGGAGGCTGGTACATGACTGAGAGGGGGCTGGTACATGACTGAGAGGGGGCTGGTAGATGACTGAGAGGAGGCTGGTACATGACTGAGAGGGGGCTGGTACATGACTGAGAGGAGGCTAGTACATGACTGAGAGGCGGCTGGTACATGACTGAGAGGGGGCTGGTACCATGTATTGGTACTGACTGACACTGGGCTGGCCCAATCACATCTCTTACTAAGCACCCCCCCCGCCAGTCGTGTGGTACATGACTGAGAGGGGGGCTGGTACATGACTGAGAGGGGGCTGGTACATGACTGAGAGGGGGGCTGGTACATGACTGAGAGGGGGCTGGTACATGACTGAGAGGGGGGCTGGTCCATGACTGAGAGGGGGCTGGTACATGACTGAGAGCGGGGTTGGTACATGACTGAGAGGGGGCTGTGGTACATGACTGAGAGGCGGCTGGTACATGACTGAGAGGGGGCTGGTACATGACTGAGAGGGGGCTGTGGTACATGACTGAGAGGGGGCTGGTACATGACTGAGAGGAGGCTGGTACATGACTGAGAGGAGGCTAGTACATGACTGAGAGGGGGCTGGTAGATGACTGAGAGGAGGCTGGTACATGACTGAGAGGGGGGCTGGTACATGACTGAGAGGGGGCTGGTACATGACTGAGAGCGGGGCTGGTACATGACTGAGAGGGGGCTGGTACATGACTGAGAGGAGGCTGGTACATGACTGAAAGAGGGCTGTGGTACATGACTGAGAGGGGGGCTGGTATACAGGAATGAGAGGGGGCTGGTATACAGGACTGAGAGGGGGCTGGTAGATGACTGAGATGAGGCTGGTACTGACTGACACTGGGCTGGCCCAATCACTCTTACTAAGCACCCCCCGCCAGTCGTGTGGTACATGACTGAGAGGGTGGCTGGTACATGACTGAGATGGGGCTGGTACATGACTGAGAGGGGGTTGTGGTACATGACTGAAAGGGGGATGTGGTACATGACTGAGATGGGGCTGTGGTACATGACTGAGAGGGGGTTGTGGTACATGACTGAGAGGGGGATGTGGTACATGACTGAGAGGGGGCTGTGGTACATGACTGAGGGGGCTGGTACATGACTGAGAGGGGGCTGTGGTACATGACTGAGAGGGGGCTGTGGTACATGACTGAGAGGGGGCTGTGGTACAGTACACGACTGAGAGGGGGCAGTGGTACATGACTGAGAGGGGGCTGTGGTACAGTACATGACTGAGAGGGGGCTGTGGTACATGACTGAGAGGGGGCTGTGGTACATGACTGAGGCGGCTGGTACATGACTGAGAGGGGGGCTGGTAGCTGTACATGACTGAGAGGGGCTGGTAGATGACTGAGAGGGGGCTGGTACCATGTATTGTGCATCATTGTAAGTCAAACCATTAAAAAGTTAATTTCCACGGCAGCCATTTAGGATTTTGGTCTTTCACAAATGTTCCCCGCCTTTAAAAAAAAATACACCCCGGCTAAATTTGTTTATTAACCCTCCTAGATGACAAATCCATTGAGAATGACAGATGACCCAACTACTAGGTCCATATCGTATCATCATAATATTATTTAAAAAATCATTAGGATAAGGGTTCCCTTGATAAAGATGCATGAACAGGCTGTATAATATACAACACCTGTAGCTCAACTGCAAAAACTGCTTTTTTGATTTGATTAGATTTGTATTTGGAAATTAAAAACACATCATAAAAACGAATTATCTTGACAAATTTGTATTCCTGAGGATATCACCTAAAAGCATTCATTAAAACACTTATTTCCAAAGTGGTCCTTGATGGAAGACATAAAAACACAGCACATACTATAGCCTACTCAACTGCAAATGTTTGCTCAACTGCAAAAACGTATGCCTACTTATGTATTAGCCTACAGGGAAAAACACATTCACAATCAGCGATGCAGTCGTGCACACACACGGTTACACGCCGTTGTAGTAGATCACTGAGGCAGAAGTGCGCGCGTTCACAATTGTCACTGAACTCGTCGCGCTGGCCGGCACTTATCACCTAGATTTTGCATAATAATAGGATACCGATAGCATAACAACGAGAAGAGCTGGTGGGGGGTTGCTTGATCTGTGGTCCCGACTAGAAGGATGAGACAGCTTCAGTCTCTGAAGGAAACTGTCCTTCTGTAAACTAACTCTAAGTTACATTGTTAATTTAGTTTGTATTTACTTTTCTAGTTTAAGTTAATTCAATTAAAGAAATTGTAACTACAATTACATTTAAAACATTTATGCATAATAATCATCTGTTCTGTGCGCAACCGAGGGAACATGTATGCGCGTGCGCGGGAGCGCGCGTGCACGTGGCGTTTGGGCAGTTCCCATATTACAACTGCACCACTGTTCACAACAGGCAGCAAAGTTTATTTTCAGCCGAGTATGGTAATAAGGTAACTATTAGGATATAATGGTATGGATTACTTACTCTTATAACTTATTACTATCTGTGGTAGCTCTAGTCTCCACCTACACAAATTGTTTTTGTGCTGTCCACCTTCACGTGGAAGGCACATTAACTGTAGGTCAAACTCCCCAAACAAACAAGCACACCATTGATTTAATTGCCATATAAATCACATACAAAGATCTAACTATTACTCCTCTCTGAACATGAATATAGGTAGCTCAGTGGTCACCAGTACCAAATCAGTGGTTTACCTAGGGTGTACTTTAGAAAACACACTCTCAGGGGAAAAAATTGTGAAAAAAGTTATAGCCAAGGTCAACAACAGAATAAAATTCCTAGCTAGAAACTCAAAATACCTAGATAGGAAAACTCTTAGAGCACTTGCAGGGGCACTGGTTCAGTGTAATTTTGACTATGCTTGCTTGTCCTGGTATGACAGTGTCAGTGCCCCCAGCAACTTGAGAACTAGACTTCAAACTGCCCAGAACAAGCTAGTTAGGATAGTCCTGCAGCTCACCACTCGTACTCACTTGAACCAGCCCCATCAACAGCCTGGGGTGGCTCAGGGTGGACAAAATGATAAATGATCAATGATAAAGCTATGCCTAGTATATAGAATTTATAAAGGGGAGGTGCCAAACTACCTTCAAAATTACTTTCAATATGTAAAAAACAACCATAGCCATGAAACCAGATGTAGAGCCACAAACATAGTTCCATTTAGATTTAAACTCATTTCCTATGGCCAGCAGACCTTCCTTTACTCAGGTGCAGTTCTGTGGAACAGCCTGCCCAGCAGCATTAAACAGGCCCCCAGGTTAACTGGCTTCAAAAAGCATGTACGATCTCATGGCTATCGGCATAGGAAAGAGAGGGTAGCATATTTATTTATTATTCTTTTATCGTCAACTGTATATGCATATTGTATCTTAATGTTTTATGATGTTGTTTTATGTTGATGTATGTCCTGTTTTTTAATACCAGGGACCATGATGGAAATAAGTGCTTGCATTCTATCATGTTTTTATCCATTGGATGATGTCTCTAATCCACAATAAAATCAATCAATGAATCAATCAATCAATCAATCAATCAATGTAAAACAAGAAGGTGATCTATTAACTGTGTAAACCTTATGCAATATTCATTATTGATATTTGAATACTTGAAATCTGTATGAACTGAGTAGTTAGTATCAAATGAAATAAGATGGAACAGCTCCATGCATTAATTGAATAAACAACTATTTGCTCATTACCAGTATGGTATTGTTTAAATTGTACACCTTTTTGCACATATTTGTCAGGGAATTCCAACAATTCTGGACCTGAATGTACCAGTTAATTGTAATTGTAACTGAGGGGTACAATTCCCTGACTGTATTACTAGATATGATACTTACTACCACTACCTTTGTACTTAATATTCGGCCACCCAGTACACGGCATAAATATATTATCATGAACACTCTCACGTAGATGAAACGGATCCAACACAAATGTACGAATTAGAAGCAGGTCTTTATTTCCTACACAGCGATGGTGTGTAGAATAAGCACTTAATCACTTAATTACATTTATGAATTGAAATAGTATGCACTTTTATGGCAAGGAGTATTCGTCGGTATATCAATAGATAATGTCCAATCTCTGAAGGCGCAGGTGGTAAATATACGACCTGGAATAGTTAAGGAATAACAGCAATGATACTTTAATGATTATAGGCTGGATACACTAGAGGGGGTTAATCCGGTCGCTTGTAAGCCGACAGGAGTAGGAGGGGGGGGGGGGGTAGAATCCAGCTGCCTCGTCCGGCCAAGGGTATCCCAGGAGAACCCACTGTAGTGCCGTTCAATGCGCCGGCGATCCTTGGACCACAGATGAAAGCAGGTGGACTCTTTGTGGGCCGGCTCTCTCCGGTCCACGGGGGAGAGATGTGGAGAGACCTCGTCTTGCAGAGCGTCTCCTCACCTTGCGTCCTCTCCAGGGGGGGGGGTTCCAACACACGGTAGTGTCGGGGGTCTTTATCCATAGAATAATCAAAGTATCCAAAGCATAATCCGTGCCTGGGAAGGCGGGCTGTCGTCGGTAGAATAATCCGGTATACAGGTCCACTCGCTCGTCGGCTCTGGGGCTCCTCGGGTGCAGCTTCACATAGGGTCAACCACCCTGGGTAAGCAGCCAGTTCTCTGCCCGAAACGATGGGGTACTGACTACGGTAGTATTCTCACCGCACGAAGCACTATATATTAACAGACTATTATTAGCTTAATAGACTACGTCCAACTCGACGATATAGTGCCAAATATGACTATTCAAATATTAATATACACGATGTCTCAATACCGATGGTAGGCCGAACTTGGCCTTACTCCCACACGTGGCATCGCGGGGAGGCTTTACGTCTGTGACTCTATTGGAGGGTAAGAAACTGGACTGAAAAGAAAGTCCTACTTTAGTAGCGCAGTATATATACGCACTATGAACAAATAGTCCCATTAGTGGTGCGGTAGCCAAATTCCTACGCGGAACTAGGACTTGTTCGTACATGTCGAGCGGTACGTTTGAACTGGGTCTGAGGGGTATGGCAGCCTGGCACCAAGGTCTCGACCAATAGTAGAATGGAGACTATTATGGGATGTTCAGTAGGCTAGAATGGATATTCAATGCATATTGTACAAGGAATATACAAGGGATATCAGGGAATATTAGAGAATATACAAATACAATTAAATATATATATATAAATAAATATATATATTCGGTTTAATCTGGCCCTTCACAACAGCCACCCCCTGAATAGGTCCCAGACCTAATCAGTTAAACGGAGACAGATTAATCGCGTTGTCTATTTACACATAAGGGTTTGCTGTAGGGGTCAGTCAACTTCACAAAGTCATAGGGTTGTAGGGTCATGGTCATCATCGATTGTGTCTGGGAGTCGAGGCAGTTCTATGAGCCTTGCCACGGGACGGGTGTAAGTGCGACCCTGGACGAGCACTTCAGCTGCTCGGACCTTGCCGTCGGCACCGGTGATCACTTTGCTTACGCGGCCGGCCGGCCACATAGCTCTGGGCAGTGATTGATCAATAATCATGACGACTGTTCCTTCTGTCAAATTGTCTCTCTCCTTTACCCACTTCTGGCGGGTCTGTAGAGACGGTAGGTAGTGCAGTAGGAAACTGTTCCAAAACTTGTCGGCTAATACTTGGCTGTACCTCCACATTCGTCGGCCGTTCGCTTCTTCAGGCCGGTACATTGTCTGGGGTAATGTGGGATCTAGCCGCCCCATCAGGAGTGTGTTGGGGGTAACTGGGTCGATATCCGCCACATCACTGGGCCCCAAGTACTGCGTACAGGGCTGTCTTTATGGAGCGCACTTCTCGTTCCCAAGTGCCACCGAAGTGGGGTGCGTTTGGGGGGTTGAATTGGAAATCAACCTGTGCTGGAGCGAGGTGGGTCTTAAGTTCTGGGCCCATAGCTTGGAAGCTCTCTCTCAGCTCTCTTTCGCCGCCTTTAAAGTTTGTCCCATGATCGGACAATAGGGTAGACGGTCTTCCTTTCCGTGATATGAATCTACGGAAGGCCATAAGGAATGAGTCTGTGCTCATGGTCGGGAGAAGCTCGATGTGTATCGCTCTGGTGGTCATGCATTTGAATACAATACCCCACCGCTTCTCGGTTCCTCTTCCTTTCTTTATGTGCAGCGGGCCAAAGCAGTCCATACCCGTTGAGTGGAATGGCTTGTCACCGATTCGGAGGCGACATGGAGGAAGGTCAGCCATCCTTGGTATGCTGGGCTGCGCGCGCCACTTGCGGCAGTCTAGACATGTTCGTTGGAAGCGTCGTACCGCCTCTCTTCCTTGTAGGATCCAGTAACGACGTCTGATTTCCGCGAAGACTCTTTCTGCTCCTGCGTGATGTACATCCTCATCGTATTTCTTTATAATCAGCTCTGTGACCTTGTGTCGGCTGTTCAATACGATCGGGTATTTAATGTCATCCGGTAGATTGGGGGCTCTGCGTAGGCGACCACCCACTCTGATGAGGGTGTGAGCGTCGCTCTCGGGGGCCAGGTGAATTAATCTGCTGTCGGATGGGACGGGCTTTCCTCCCTGTAGACAGGCCAATTCATCGGGGAACGAGTCTCTCTGGGCTCGCTGCAGTAGAAGCAATTCTGCTTCCTCGTAGTTAGCCGCTGACATATCAGCGGGGGACTTGCACTCCGGGTGGTACCGCAGGAATGTTCTTTGTTGTGCACTCTCTATGGACGTGCAATCGTTTATGTTAGGGTCGGTGGAGGCTACGGTGCTCAATCCACAGAACACAGACTTCTTAATTTCCACCTCCTCTGGACTTGCTTCCCTCGGGATAGGCATGGGCCACTGTCCTTCCGGGAGTCTTAGGAATGCGGGGCCGTCACTGTAGACATTGCGACGGGTGAGGTCATCCAGGGGCATCCCCCGGGTGATGACGTCAGCTGGGTTCTGTTTTGTATCAACGTAGCGCCACTCTGTTTCTCCGGTTAACTCTTCGGTTAAGTCTTGAATCTCGGTGACTCTGACTCCCACGAAGACTTTGTACTTGCATGAGTCCGATTTGATCCAGGCGAGTACCGTCGTGGAATCTGACCACAGGATTGTTCTAGACACCGGTATGGTGAGCTCACGTTGGATGAGCGTGGCTAGGTGCGCTCCGGCTAGGGCTGCGCAGAGCTCTAGACGTGGGATAGATTGTTGCTTGCGTGGGGCTATTCTCGAGCGGGCGAGGACAAATGCTGTGTAGATCTCTCCCCCCTGGTCTTGGGCCCGCAAGTAGGCTACTGATCCGTATGCGACCTCTGAGGCGTCACTGAAGACGTGTAAGTCCATTTTACATGTCTCTGGCCTCACCGTGGGTGGGAAGTAGCTTCGGCGCATATTAACGCCTGGGAGTGAGTGGAGCTCCATCTCCCACTCTCTCCAGGTGGATGCAAGGTGTGCGGGAATGGGGTCGTCCCAGCCCTGGTCCTTGTCCCACAATGCTCGTACAATCATTTTTGCCCTGGTGGTGTACGGTAGAATACATCCTAGCGGGTCATATTGTCGGGCGAGTGTTGTGTACACACTCCGTCTGGTGGTCGGCGCCGCCGCCGGCCTTCCCTGTTCCGTAGTCAGGGGCTTGTGTCTGTAGTGAAGCGAATCTGTTTTGAATCGCCACACCAATCCCAGGGTCATCTCCTGGGCTTCTCCCGGGATTGTAGCCATCCAGGTCTCGCTGCTGGCTGCCTTGTCCTCGGAGGAGAGGCTGCGCAGTACTTGCGGATCGCTGCTGGCCCACTGCCTGAGATCAAAGCCGCCTTTGATCAATGAGGCGCGGAGTTTAATCAGGAGAGCCTCGGCTTCTTCCTGGGTTGAAAGGCTTTGTAGACAGTTGTCTACGTAGAAGCTGTTCTTTACGCTGTGTCGGACCTCTTCGTCCGCTGCTGGGTCCTCTGCTACATGTTTCTGTAGTGCAAATGTCGCACAGCAGGGGGTGCACGTCGTTCCGAAGGGGAGGACTTCCCATTGGTAGATAGCTGGGTGCTCATCTCCTGGCTTCTCTCTCCATAGGAACCGTAACAGGGGCTTGTCCGCCTCTACTAATCTCACCTGCAGGAACATTCCTTTAATGTCCCCGCTGATGGCCACCTTTTCCTGGCGGAAGCGGAGTAGAACGCCGAGTAGGGAGGGGCCGAGTGTGGGACCGGGCAGTAACTCTTTATTCAGATTTTGGGATCCGATCTGGTAGCTGCAGTTAAATACTATGCGGTCTTTACCGTTGTGATGGACCTTGTGGTGGGGCACGTACCACGATTCAGTGGTCTGGTCAGCCTCTTTAATGTCCATCTTTGTGACGTGTCCCGCTGTGATGAGCTTCTCAATCTCAGCGCGGTATACACTCTCTTGGGCGGGGTTCTTGGCTAAGCGCCGCTCCGTGTTCAGCAGGTACCGTTCTATGGCGTCTGTCTTGGTGTGGAAAGTAGGCATTCCTTCTCGCCGCAGGAGTGGCGTGGCGTATCTCAACACGCCGTTGACCGGGACTCTCTTGGTCCCTGTCTCAAGGAGGTGAATGGCGTAAATGTCATCTTTAGAGCGAATGTCTTTCTTTCCATTCTTAAAGGGCATTTGTTCCAAGCTCCATAGCCGCTCTACGTGTTGCAGGAGTGCGGTTTCTCCCTCTGTGACTCGGGAGTGGAGACATCTAGTGGCTGTACTTCGGTTGAGAGATTTGGCGAGCGGGCCTTGGAGAGTCCATCCCAAACGGGTCTCGACTGCTGCAGGACAGCCTCGGGGTCCGGTATGAACCCGGTCTATCGGGACAATGAGGTCTGCATGGTCGGAGCCTATCAACAGGGTCGGCATAGCATTGTCTATGAGCGGGATCGGTAACTTGCGCAGATGTGCATATTTCTCCATCAGCTTGGCGACGGGGTATGTGTACCGCGACAGTCCTATTTCTTGGCTGGTGAAAGCGTCTGCAATCTGGTACCGTCGCTCAGGCTGGCCGCTTGCTGCGATAGAGAATGAGACATTCTCGCCCTTTATCGTCTTCAAATCTCGTCTTATTGTCCGAATTGTCATTTGGGTTTCGCTTCCCCGCAGCCCTAGCTGGGCCGCAGCGGAGGCGAGCAGCAGGGTCTTCTCTGATCCGTCATCGAGGACGGCGTAAGTGTCCAGGACTTTATTCTGGTAGCTTAGTGTCACACGCACTACTTTTAGGAGTACTCGGGCTCCACTGCTGCTGGCGGGATCGATGTACATGACGCTCGCTTTGCGGCTGGATGGTGCAGGTGAAGGGCGCCGTCTGTTACTGTCGTGAAGTATGTCCAGATGGGCTCCATCGCACTTGGTGCACCTTTTCTTTAAGCGGCATTCGGCTGCCATGTGTGAGCGCGCACAGCGAAAACAGCGCTTGTTGGACTTTATCCATTGACCTGCTTCCTCCGCGTTCAGCTTGGGGAAGGAGTCACATTGCGCTAGCCAGTGTTCTTTCTCACAGTAGGGGCACACTATCTTCCACTTCTCCGTTCTGGAGGGGGTACTGTGGCTCCTGCTGCTCGGTACTGACTCCGATTGGTGCATCACAGTCACCGATCTTCTTCCATCATTTAGTCGTCTGGTTCCTTCTCTGGAGCCAGGGGTGCTCCGTCCGAATGTATCTAGCCGTAGGCTGCTGACTTCTCTCGCCAGGAAGTCTGCTAGATCGAGGAGGTTCGGTTCGGGGCCATTCGGGTCTCTGTGGTCCCTCTGCCGCCTAAAGCGCTCCTGACGAGCGGGCGGCAGCTTCTCCAGGATCCTTTCCACATTTGAGTTGGCGTAAAGTTCATACTTCCCCTTCTCTCTTTGCGCTCCCAACATCCCTACCAGGGACTGCACTCTGATGGACAGGTCGTCCAGTGCTCGATTGTCTATTGCTGGGGGTAAGCGGTCGATGTGTCGGATCTCCTGGATCACGTAATCCCATATGCGCCCATACCTCTGGTCCAATGCTACCAGCGCTGCTGTGTATGGGGTGGTGGAAGTCGCGTAGGCGAGCGCTATATTATGTGCGCGGGGCACCTTTAAGTGCTGCAGTAGGATGGCGTATTTGTGGCGTTCATCCAATACATCCACCAACATGGTCTCCAGACACATGCGGAGTTCTGTATACTGGGCCCGGTTCTCTTGGGTGAAGTCGGGTACCATAGGCGTGCCAATGTATGACGCTGACTGTGGATACATCGGCGAGCGTTGGGGGAGAGGCCTCCTAGGCGAGTCTCCTCCCGCTCCTTGGTATGGGCTGGTACCGGCAGTGTACCATGGCCCGCTTGTCCAGGTGCTGTTCCTCGGTGCGGGTCGTGCGTCGTGCTCACCCGTGTATAGAGTCGGGGGTCTGTAGCGCAGCTCCGCGGGAGTATAGCCTGGGCTGTACCGGACCTCCTGGTCCGGTAGAGTACTGTGCTGTCTTCGGGCGCGGTTCTCCTCCTCTTCCTCTTCGTCTTCAGTTAGGTCATCCAGTGCTTGTAGTCTCTGGTTTAGCCTCTCCACAGGATATGCTGCTCCTTCCCGGTTGCTAGGTCTCGCTTGGACCGGTGGGGGGAGGTGGTCTGTGGGGGGTATAGACCTCGTCTGTTGGTCAAGTTCAGGGTTGTTTACTCGGCTAGGGGATGCCGCCCTGGAGGTGTGTCTAGACGAGTTCCTGGAGCCTCTGGCGGAGGGAGAGGGTGTTGTCCGTCTGATCAGCTGTTCTATTAGTTGCGCTTGCTGTCTGTCGCGCTCTGCGTCCCGTAGAGCACCAGCAGCTGCTCGCTGGCTGTCTGCTCGGTCTCGGGCCACATTCTCTTCCATCTGAATGCGTCTTATTTCCAGGCGTATGTGCTCTTCTTCGCTCCGTTGCTGTAGCTGCAATCGATCGCGTTCACCCTGGAGTCTATCGCGTTCAGTAGAGGCTTTCAGGCTGACGAGGAATGCCTGCTGTAGGGTCCTCTCTGCCTCGCTGGGAGAAGGCGGTTGTATAGGGGAGCCTTCCCTCGGGGTACTCCTTGCGGAGCCTTGGAGCTCTATCTCCACGTGCTCTCCCCGTCTTCTTCCGTGCCGAGTTCTCTCTCGGTAGCGTTGTATTCCTCCCGGGACTCATCGGGGACTACTTCTTCAGTACTGGCGGGGTGTGAAGTCATGTCTAGTTCCCACTGGTCCCCACCGTGAACTTGGTCAGTTACATTAGAGCCCGTAGGGGCCTCTATGGTCGGGGTAGTCTGGGCGTTGGGGTTAGACATACTTTTACTTTCTAGTTTTACCGCGTTTACTGTTAGTAGAAGACTAGGTTGTTGACTGACAGCGTAAGCCTCTAAGTACTGAGGGAGCCGTCGTTCGCGCTGCGGGCGTTGGTTAGGAGGATCGTTTCGTGGAGTGTTCATCATAGGCCATTTCAATATTAATAACACTATATTAATATTACACTAATTACCATCCGGCTCGAAGGACCAATTGTAACTGAGGGGTACAATTCCCTGACTGTATTACTAGATATGATACTTACTACCACTACCTTTGTACTTAATATTCGGCCACCCAGTACACAGCATAAATATATTATCATGAACACTCTCACGTAGATGAAACGGATCCAACACAAATGTACGAATTAGAAGCAGGTCTTTATTTCCTACACAGCGATGGTGTGTAGAATAAGCACTTAATCACTTAATTACATTTATGAATTGAAATAGTATGCACTTTTATGGCAAGGAGTATTCGTCGGTATATCAATAGATAATGTCCAATCTCTGAAGGCGCAGGTGGTAAATATACGACCTGGAATAGTTAAGGAATAACAGCAATGATACTTTAATGATTATAGGCTGGATACACTAGAGGGGGTTAATCCGGTCGCTTGTAAGCCGACAGGAGTAGGAGGGGGGGGGGGGTAGAATCCAGCTGCCTCGTCCGGCCAAGGGTATCCCAGGAGAACCCACTGTAGTGCCGTTCAATGCGCCGGCGATCCTTGGACCACAGATGAAAGCAGGTGGACTCTTTGTGGGCCGGCTCTCTCCGGTCCACGGGGGAGAGATGTGGAGAGACCTCGTCTTGCAGAGCGTCTCCTCACCTTGCGTCCTCTCCAGGGGGGGGGGGTTCCAACACATGGTAGTGTCGGGGGTCTTTATCCATAGAATAATCAAAGTATCCAAAGCATAATCCGTGCCTGGGAAGGCGGGCTGTCGTCGGTAGAATAATCCGGTATACAGGTCCACTCGCTCGTCGGCTCTGGGGCTCCTCGGGTGCAGCTTCACATAGGGTCAACCACCCTGGGTAAGCAGCCAGTTCTCTGCCCGAAACGATGGGGTACTGACTACGGTAGTATTCTCACCGCACGAAGCACTATATATTAACAGACTATTATTAGCTTAATAGACTACGTCCAACTCGACGATATAGTGCCAAATATGACTATTCAAATATTAATATACACGATGTCTCAATACCGATGGTAGGCCGAACTTGGCCTTACTCCCACACGTGGCATCGCGGGGAGGCTTTACGTCTGTGACTCTATTGGAGGGTAAGAAACTGGACTGAAAAGAAAGTCCTACTTTAGTAGCGCAGTATATATACGCACTATGAACAAATAGTCCCATTAGTGGTGCGGTAGCCAAATTCCTACGCGGAACTAGGACTTGTTCGTACATGTCGAGCGGTACGTTTGAACTGGGTCTGAGGGGTATGGCAGCCTGGCACCAAGGTCTCGACCAATAGTAGAATGGAGACTATTATGGGATGTTCAGTAGGCTAGAATGGATATTCAATGCATATTGTACAAGAAATATACAAGGGATATCAGGGAATATTAGAGAATATACAAATACAATTAAATATATATATATAAATAAATATATATATTCGGTTTAATCTGGCCCTTCACAACAGTAATCATCTCTCTCTCTCCTTATGTCTAGTCAAGCCAGGTTGTGGAGGAGAGAGACAGGGATGAACAGGCTATAGACTACTTTGCCAATCCTGAGCCTGCTATGATGCAGATGTTTTTACATCACCACCCAAAACAAGATTCAGCCAAGAGTGAGTGAGTACACTGGTCCACTTGCACTGGTCCACTTGTCCATGGCACTTACTGTACTACCCAGCTTTGTAGTGGTTTGGGGGAATAGTACAGTAGGTACGCATATTTAAGGGGGCCGCAAGGATGGTGTACTGGCAGGGCCGGATTAACGACCGGGCCGTCCGGGCCGCGGCCCGTGGGCCTCTAGTCACGAGGGGCCTAAAAGAAAGAAAAAAAAAGAAATTAAATTGTTTAAATTTTTTTTCTTTTTTAGGCCCCTCGTCACTAGAGGCCCCAACATTAAAAAAAATTTACTTTAATTTAAAAAAAAAATTGAGGCCCCTCGTCACTAGAGGCCTTTTGGAGGCCCCTCGTCACAAGAGGCCCCAAATTATTATTATTATTTTTTTAACTTTTATTTTTTATTTTTTTGGAGGCCCCTCGTCACTCGAGGCCTTTTGGAGGCCCCTCGTCACTAGAGGGCCCAAATTATTATATATTTTTTTGTTACATTTTTTTTTTTTTTGTAGGCCCCTCGTCACTAGAGGCCCAACATATTTGTTAATATTTTCTTAACTTTTATTTAAAAGAAATTTGGAGGCCCCTCGTCACTAGAGGCCCCACATTTTTTTTTTTTTTTCTTATTTTGGAGATTGATGTCATACTGTGACACCGAAATGAAAACATATTTCATCAACTAAAATATTTAGTCAACAAAAATATTTCATCAACTAAAATATACAGTACGTCACACCCTGCCGTCTTCAAGTGGCTAATCTTGAGTATTTTTTCTCCTCTTCATAAGAGTTTGAGGTTTTCCGTTTGAGGTAAAAACAGCAATAAAAAGTCAAAACTTGCATCTCCACATCTCAGCCCCGACGCCTGAATACTTTTACCAACGGATTTCCAGTTCCGCGTTCGCGTTCTGCGCTCTGATTGGCCACTGACGTTTCTGGTAGCGCCAATCGTGTGACGCCTCTTTCTTTCACCGGTTAAGCTTAGGCACTCTTTCGAAGTTGGTTATGGTTAGAGTTTGTGTAGTATATTCCTACAGAATCCCACAACAATCTAAGGTTATTGTAGTACAGTACAATGGGATTGCTTATCTGGAAGGAGGAAAAAGGGGTCATACGTGATAGAATTGTTGGTCTGCTCATCTGACTTAAAGCAGATGAAGAATAAACGTGTAGCCAGACAAACCAGAACTATAGTTCAACTCAACATTTATTTGAGCCAGAGGCCAAGGGTGAATAAGAAGTTGCCTTTTACATCCAAAAGATTATCAGACAACATTAACATGGCTGCTGTGTACAGGAATCAACAAGGTTTTGCATCTCAAACCCCAATATGCACACAAAACAGTCACTCGTTAACATAATTTGAACATACATTGACAATACTGTAAGCCCTTTTTGTATATAAGTAAGCCTGGTTTCTAAGCTAAGTTTACATTCTATTCTAACCAAACATGGTGTGGTTCCATTCGGCTTACTTACATTAAAACAGCAGTAGTCTCTCGGTGGGGAGCGGTTGGAGCATGCAGACCTGGGTGGGGTCTGGGCTCCAGAATAACACTATGTGGGGCCTTATATCCTATAATCACTAGCCAATAATAGCACATTTTGGTCCAATCCAGCTTCTCCTTGTGGGGGGTTGGTTCTTGTCCCACGGGTGGGGGTTGGTGTGATGTCATCTTCCCTCAGTGATAAGAAGGGGGGTCTTTATGGCCCCCCCCCCCCTCCTTGGTGTGGTCTCTCTTCCCTCCGTGATCAGAAGGGGGGTCTTTATGGCCCCCCCTCCTTGGTGTGATCTTTCAACTCAACTGATTGCCGAGTACTGTTCCAATAAACCTTTTACCAACTGTATCTCCCGTATATATGAATTTACCCATTTCTAATATTATGGTTTACTCTTTTGATACTAAACAGTTGATTAATAGATAACTTTGTTTGTGACTTAGTGTCCATGACTAATCATTTCTTCAACAAGTCTAAACTGGTCTGCCCTGTGGTCAAACCCAGCTGTCTCTGATCAGCATTTACATACAGTCAGTTCGAAAAGGTGTTTGTTCTCTAATTTAATCATTGCTTGAGTGGGGGTTGAGAATAACTATTGCTGTTGTTATCTGCTGCAGCTGTCTCAACTGACAGTTGAGACTGTTTTAGCCACTAAGTCCACTCTGCTATTGAAAGGTACATCGGGCTTTACATTATGGGTCTCTAATTTATTCCCACATATTAATTATGAAATTCAACGTCAATATTTACCACATTTGTCTTAGAGCAGGGCGATAGAACACCAGCCCTGATTCCATACTCTAACCTTAACCAACTTCGAAAGAGTCGCCTAAGAAACGTCAGTGGCCAATCAGATCGGACCGCGGAACTGGAAATCCATTGGTAAAAGAATAGACACAGCCCCGACACGAATAAGGCAGATTGGGATCATTATTCAGGACAGACAGCAGAGACCCGCCGGTGCTGATAGCGGATATCATCGAGCTTCCTCTAGTGACTAGGGGGCGTTATTTCTAAACCTAGCCGCATTTCTGGCAGACGCTTTCTGATTGCCACTGACTGGCGCTCTCTGATTGGCCACTGACATGTTTGCCCAATCGCGTGACGAGCTGTGTCTTTGCCCATTTCCGCGTCGAACTACCTGGCGTTCTATCGCCATGCTCTAAGACAAACTCTAACCTTAACCAACTTCGAAAGAGTGCCTAAGCTTAACCGTTAACTGTACAAGCAAAACAGTATTGACAAAACCATACTTGGTCATTTACTGTACATTGGAGGGGGTTGTGTTAGGACATTTACAGGGGCCAGTTTCGAATTGCAGTCTCCCGTAGGTGTTCTTTGAGAGTGTTTTGGGTAGTGTTTCACATTCCTTTACAGCTTTGGGTAGGGCGTTCCACATTGATGTGGCATAATTGTTCCCAAACTTTTCAGGCCGCGACCCCCAAATAAATATTTTTTTTATTAATTTTTTTTTTTTATTATTACAAATTTATAAATGGAAATGTATGGTTGAAACATGCACACATTCAAACGTACACACACTAATAAGCATTGGAGGCTTTTAACCAGGGCCGGACTGGGGAAATCATTCAGGCCAGGAAATATAGTGCAAAATATAGCCCCAGTCAGGCCACTTTTTAAGCAGGGGGTCTGGGGGGGATTATTACAGGCTAGCATGTGTCAATGATTAGCAACAACAGTTTTTTGTAAGGGTCCCACCTCCACCAATCACATGCGGCTCCCTTTGTGTGTGTGTGAGAGCAAGAGAGAGAGAGAGAGAGAGATAGTTCTCCAACTTGTGTGAGTTGCAGTGATCTCCTGGTTGTTCCCCACGCTGCTGCAATTAGAAACACTGGCCTGGCCTGCTTCTAAGTTCAGTGGCCTGACTGCATAACATTTTTGGAAATCATCTGGCGACCCCCCCGCGGCGGCTCGCGACCCCCACTTTGGGAACCCCTGGATTAGAGCATGAGGTAGAATTAACAGAGCACGCAGTCCAAACAAACAACAGTGCAGGAGTGCCATCTACTGGACTCCTCTGGAACAGGAGGTAGATTAACCACCACCATTACTCTCCATCAGGTGTATTGGCAGGCGATTAGCATGCTTACCGGTAACACATGCAAATAGCTGACCTACATCCCTTCTTCTCTCCTCTCTAATAACCCTACATCCCTTCTTCTCTCCTCTCTACTAACCCTACACCCCTTCTCTCCTCCTCTCTAATAACCCTACATCCCTTCTTCTCTCCTCTCTAATAACCCTACACCCCTTCTTCTCTCCTCTCTAATAACCCTACATCCCTTCTTCTCTCCTCTCTAATAACCCTACATCCCTTCTTCTCTCCTCTCTAATAACCCTACATCCCTTCTTATCCTCTCTCTCTAATAACCCTACATCCCTTCTTCTCTCCTCTCTAATAACCCTACATCCCTTCGTCTTCTCTCCTCTCTAATAACCCTACATCCCTTCTTCTCCTCTCTCTCTAATAACCCTACATCCTTTCTCTCCTCCTCTCTAATAACCCTACATCCCTTCTTCTCTCCTCTCTAATAACCCTACATCCCTTCTTCTCTCCTCATCTCTAATAACCCTACATCCCTTCTTCTCTCCTCTCTATAACCCTACATCCCTTCTTCTCTCCTCTCTATAACCCTACATCCCTTCTCTCATCCTCTCTAATAACCCTACATCCCTTCTCTCATCTCTCTCTAATAACCCTACATCCCTTCTCTCCTCTCTCTCTAATAACCCTACATCCCTTCTTCTCTCCTCTCTAATAACCCTACATCCCTTCTTCTATCCTCTCTAATAACCCTACATCCCTTCTTCTCCTCCTCTCTAATAACCCTACATCCCTTCTTCTCTCCTCCTCTCTAATAACCCTACATCCCTTCTTCTCTCCTCTCTAATAACCCTACATCCCTTCTCTCCTCTCTAATAACCCTACATCCCTTCTTCTCTCCTCTCTAATAACCCTACATCCCTTCTTCTCTCCGCCTCTCTAATAACCCTACATCCCTTCTTATATCCTCTCTCTCTAATAACCCTACATCCCTTCTTCTCTCCTCTCTAATAACCCTACATCCCTTCTTCTCTCCTCTCTAATAACCCTACATCCCTTCTCTCCTCTCTAATAACCCTACATCCCTTCTTCTCTCCTCTCTAATAACCCTACATCCCTTCTCTCCTCTCTAATAACCCTACATCCCTTCTTCTCTCCTCCTCTATAATAACCCTACATCCCTTCTTCTCTCCTCCTCTATAATAACCCCACATCCCTTCTTCTCTCCTCTCTAATAACCCTACATCCCTTCTTCTCTCCTCCTCTCTAATAACCCTACATCCCTTCTTCTCTCCTCCTCTCTAATAACCCTACATCCCTTCTTCTCTCCTCCTCTCTAATAACCCTACATCCCTTCTTCTCCTCCTCTCTAATAACCCTACATCCCTTCTTCTCTCCTCCTCTCGAATAACCCTACATCCCTTCTTCTTCTCTCCTCTCTAATAACCCTACATCCCTTCTTCTCTCCTCTCTAATAACCCTACATCCCTTCTTCTCTCCTCTCTAATAACCCTACATCCCTTCTTCTCTCCTCTCTCTCTAATAACCCTACATCCCTTCTTCTTCTCTCCTCTCTAATAACCCTACATCCCTTCTTCTCTCCTCTCTAATAACCCTACATCCCTTCTTCTCTCCTCTCTAATAACCCTACATCCCTTCTTCTCTCCTCTCTCTCGAATAACCCTACATCCCTTCTTCTTCTCTCCTCTCTAATAACCCTACATCCCTTCTCCTCTCTCTCTAATAACCCTACATCCCTTCTTCTCTCCTCTCTAATAACCCTACATCCCTTCTTCTCCTCCTCTCTAATAACCCTACATCCCTTCTCTCCTCTCTCTCTAATAACCCTACATCCCTTCTTCTCCTCCTCTCTAATAACCCTACATCCCTTCTCTCCTCCTCTCTAATAACCCTACATCCCTTCTTCTCCTCTCTCTCTAATAACCCTACATCCCTTCTTCTCTCCTCTCTAATAACCCTACATCCCTTCTCTCCTCTCTAATAACCCTACATCCCTTCTTCTCTCCTCTCTAATAACCCTACATCCCTTCTTCTCTCCTCCTCTCTAATAACCCTACATCCCTTCTTATATCCTCTCTCTCTAATAACCCTACATCCCTTCTTCTCCCCTCCTCTCTAATAACCCTACATCCCTTCTTCTCATCCTCTCTAATAACCCTACATCCCTTCTTCTCTCCTCTCTAATAACCATACATCCCTTCTTCTCTCCTCTCTAATAACCCTACATCCCTTCTTCTTCTCTCTCTCTAATAACCCTACATCCCTTCTTCTCTCCTCTCTAATAACCCTACATCCCTTCTTCTCTCCTCTCTCTCTAATAACCCTACATCCCTTCTTCTCTCCTCTCTAATAACCCTACATCCCTTCTTCTTCTCTCCTCTCTAATAACCCTACATCCCTTCTCTCGTCCCCTCTAATAACCCTACATCCCTTCTTCTCTCCTCTCTAATAACCCTACATCCCTTCTTCTCTCCTCTCTAATAACCCTACATCCCTTCTTCTTCTCTCCTCTCTAATAACCCTACATCCCTTCTCTCCTCCTCTCTAATAACCCTACATCCCTTCTTCTCTCTCTCTAATAACCCTACATCCCTTCTCTCCTCCTCTCTAATAACCCTACATCCCTTCTTCTCTCCTCTCTAATAACCCTACATCCCTTCTCTCCTCCTCTCTAATAACCCTACATCCCTTCTTCTCTCCTCTCTAATAACCCTACATCCCTTCTTCTCTCTCTCTAATAACCCTACATCCCTTCTCTCATCCTCTCTAATAACCCTACATCCCTTCTTTCATCATCTCTAATAACCCTACATCCCTTCTTCTCCCCTCCTCTCTAATAACCCTACATCCCTTCTTCTCTCCTCTCTAATAACCCTACATCCCTTCTCTCCTCCTCTCTAATAACCCTACATCCCTTCTTCTCTCCTCCTCTCTAATAACCCTACATCCCTTCTTCTCTCCTCTCTAATAACCCTACATCCCTTCTCTCCTCCTCTCTAATAACCCTACATCCCTTCTTCTCTCCTCTCTAATAACCCTACATCCCTTCTTCTCTCCTCCTCTCTAATAACCCTACACCCCTTCTTCTCTCCTCTCTAATAACCCTACATCCCTTCTCTCATCCTCTCTAATAACCCTACATCCCTTCTTCTCTCCTCCTCTCTAATAACCATACATCCCTTCTTCTCCTCCTCTCTAATAACCCTACATCCCTTCTTCTCTCCTCCTCTCTAATAACCCTACATCCCTTCTTCTCTCCTCTCTAATAACCCTACACCCCTTCTTCTCTCCTCTCTAATAAACCCTACATCCCTTCTTCTCTCCTCCTCTCTAATAACCCTACATCCCTTCTTCTATCCTCTCTCTCTAATAACCCTACATCCCTTCTTCTCTCCTCCTCTCTAATAACCCTACATCCCTTCTTCTCTCCTCTCTAATAAACCCTACATCCCTTCTTCTCTCCTCTCTAATAAACCCTACATCCCTTCTCTCCTCCTCTCTAATAACCCTACATCCCTTCTCTCCTCCTCTCTAATAACCCTACATCCTTCTTCTCTCTTCTAATAACCCTACATCCCTTTCTTCTTCGCTCCTCTCTAATAACCCTACATCCCTTCTTCTCTCCTCTCTCTCTAATAACCCTACATCCTTCTCTCCTCCTCTCTAATAACCCTACATCCCTTCTTCTCTTCCTCTCTCTCTAATAACCCCTACATCCCTTCTCTCCTCTCTAATAACCCTTACATCCCTTCTTCTCTCCTCTCTAATAACCCTACATCCCTTCTTCTCCTCCTCTCTAATAACCCCTACATCCCTTCTCTCCTCCCTCTCTAATAACCCTACATCCCTTCTTCTTCTCTCCTCTCTAATAACCCTACATCCCTTCTTCTCTCCTCTCTAATAACCCTACATCCCTTCTTCTCTCCTCTCTAATAACCCTACACCCCTTCTTCTCCTCTCTCTCTAATAACCCTACATTCTTTCTCTCCTCCTCTCTAATAACCCTACATCCCTTCTTCTCTCCTCTCTAATAACCCTACATCCCTTCTTCTCTCCTCCTCTCTAATAACCCTACATCCCTTCTTCTCTCCTCTCTATAACCCTACATCCCTTCTCTCATCCTCTCTAATAACCCTACATCCCTTCTCTCCTCTCTCTCTAATAACCCTACATCCCTTCTTATCTCCTCTCTAATAACCCTACATCCCTTCTTCTCTCCTCTCTAATAACCCTACATCCCTTCTTCTCTCCTCTCTAATAACCCTACACCCCTTCTTCTCTCCTCTCTAATAAACCCTACATCCCTTCTTCTCTCCTCTCTAATAACCCTACACCCCTTCTTCTCTCCTCTCTAATAACCCTACATCCCTTCTTCCTCCTCTCCTCTCTAATAACCCTACATCCCTTCTTCTCTCCTCCTCCTCTCTAATAACCCTACATCCCTTCTTCTCTCCTATCTAATAACCCTACATCCCTTCTTCTCTCCTCTCTAATAACCCTACATCCCTTCTTCTCTCTCTCGAATAACCCTACATCCCTTCTTCTCTCCTCTCTAATAACCCTACATCCCTTCTTCTCTCCTCTCTAATAACCCTACATCCCTTCTTCTCTCCTCCTCTCTAATAACCCTACATCCCTTCTTCTCTCTCTCGAATAACCCTACATCCCTTCTTCTCTCCTCTCTAATAACCCTACATCCCTTCTTCTCTCTCTCTAATAACCCTACATCCCTTCTCTCATCCTCTCTAATAACCCTACATCCCTTCTTCTCTCTCTCTAATAACCCTACATCCCTTCTCTCCTCCTCTCTTAATAACCCTACATCCCTTCTTCTCTCCTCTCTAATAACCCTACATCCCTTCTTCTCTCCTCTCTAATAACCCTACATCCCTTCTTCTCTCCTCTCTAATAACCCTACATCCCTTCTTCTCTCCTCTCTAATAACCCTACATCCCTTCTTCTCTCCTCCTCTCTAATAACCCTACATCCCTTCTCTCCTCCCCTCTAATAACCCTACATCCCTTCTTCTCTCCTCTCTAATAACCCTACATCCCTTCTTCTCTCCTCTCTAATAACCCTACATCCCTTCTTCTCTCCTCTCTAATAACCCTACATCCCTTCTTCTCCTCCCCTCTAATAACCCTACATCCCTTCTCTCCTCTCTAATACCCTACTTCCTTCTTCTCTCTCTAATAACCCTACATCCCTTCTTCTCTCCTCTCTAATAACCCTACATCCCTTCTTCTCTCCTCCTCTATAATAACCCCACATCCCTTCTTCTCTCCTCCTCTCTAATAACCCTACATCCCTTCTTCTCTCCTCTCTAATAACCCTACATCCCTTCTTCTCTCCTCCTCTATAATAACCCTACATCCCTTCTTCTCTCCTCCTCTCTAATAACCCTACATCCCTTCTTCTCTCCTCTCTAATAACCCTACATCCCTTCTTCTCTCCTCCTCTCTAATAACCCTACATCCCTTCTTCTCTCCTCTCTAATAACCCTACATCCCTTATTCTCTCTCTCTAATAACCCTACATCCCTTCTTCTCTCCTCTCTAATAACCCTACATCCCTTCTTCTCTCCTCTCTAATAACCCTACATCCCTTCTTCTCTCCTCTCTAATAACCCTACATCCCTTCTTCTCTCCTCTCTAATAACCCTACATCCCTTCTTCTCTCCTCCTCTCTAATAACCCTACATCCCTTCTTCTCTCCCTCTCTCTAATAACCCTACATCCCTTCTTCTCTCCTTTCTAATAACCCTACATCCCTTCTTCTCTCCTCTCTAATAACCCTACATCCCTTCTTCTCTCCTCTCTAATAACCCTACATCCCCTTCTTCTCTCCTCTCTAATAACCCTACATCCCTTCTTCTCTCCTCTCTAATAACCCTACATCCCTTCGTCTCTCTCTCTAATAAACCTACATCCCTTCTTCTCTCCTCTCTAATAACCCCTACATCCCTTCTTCTCTCCTTTCTAATAACCATACATCCCTTCTTCTCTTCCTCTCTAATAACCCTACATCCCTTCTCTCCTCTCCTATCTAATAACCCTACATCCCTTCTTCTCTCCTTTCTAATAACCCTACATCCCTTCTTCTCTCCTCTCTAATAACCCTACATCCCTTCTTCTCTCCTTTCTAATAACCCTACATCCCTTCTTCTCATCCTATCTAATAACCCTACATCCCTTCTTCTCTCCTTTCTAATAACCCTACATCCCTTCTTCTCATCCTCTCTAATAACCCTACATCCCTTCTTCTCTCCTCTCTAATAACCCTACATCCCTTCTTCTCTCCTCTCTAATAACCCTACATCCCTTATTCTCTCCCTCTCTAATAACCCTACATCCCTTCTTCTCTCTCTCTAATAACCCTACATCCCTTCTTCTCTCCTCCTCTCTAATAACCCTACATCCCTTCTTCTCTCCTCTCTAATAACCCTACATCCCTTCTTCTCTCCTCCTCTCTAATAACCCTACATCCCTTCTTCTCCTCTCTCTCTAATAACCCTACATCCTTTCTCTCCTCCTCTCTAATAACCCTACATCCCTTCTTCTCTCCTCTCTAATAACCCTACATCCCTTCTTCTCTCCTCCTCTCTAATAACCCTACATCCCTTCTTCTCTCCTCTCTAATAACCCTACATCCCTTCTTCTCTCCTCTCTATAACCCTACATTCCCTTCTCTCCTCTCTCTCTAATAACCCTACATCCCTTCTCTCATCTCTCTCTAATAACCCTACATCCCTTCTTCTCTCCTCTCTAATAACCCTACATCCCTTCTTCCTCTCCTCTCTAATAACCCTACATCCCTTCTTCTCTCCTCCTCTCTAATAACCCTACATCCCTTCTTCTCTCCTCCTCTCTAATAACCCTACATCCCTTCTTCTCTCATCTCTAATAACCCTACATCCCTTCTTCTCTCCTCTCTAATAACCCTACATCCCTTCTTCTCTCCTCCTCTCTAATAACCCTACATCCCTTCTTCTATCCTCTCTCTCTAATAACCCTACATCCCTTCTTCTCTCCTCTCTAATAACCCTACATCCCTTCTTCTCTCCTCTCTAATAACCCTACATCCCTTCTTCTCTCCTCCTCTCTAATAACCCTACATCCCTTCTTCTCTCCTCTCTAATAACCCTACATCCCTCTTTCTTCTCTCCTCTCTAATAACCCTACATCCCTTCTTCTCTCCTCTCTAATAACCCTACATCCCTTCTTCTCTCTCTCTAATAACCCTACATCCCTTCTTCTCTCCTCTCTAATAACCCTACATCCCTTCTTCTCTCCTCTCTAATAACCCTACATCCCTTCTTCTCTCCTCTCTAATAACCCTACATCCCCTTCTCTCCTCTCTAATAACCCTACATCCCTTCTTCTCTCCTCTCTAATAACCCTACATCCCTTCTTCTCTCTCCTCTCTAATAACCCTACATCCCTTCTTCTCTCCTCTCTAATAACCCTACATCCCTTCTTCTCTCCTCCTCTCTAATAACCCTACATCCCTTCTTCTCTCCTCTCTAATAACCCTACATCCCTTCTTCTCTCCTCTCTAATAACCCTACATCCCTTCTTCTCTCCTCTCTAATAACCCTACATCCCTTCTTCTCTCCTCTCTAATAACCCTACATCCCTTCTTCTCTCCTCCTCTCTAATAACCCTACATCCCTTCTTCTCTCCTCTCTAATAACCCTACATCCCTTCTTATCCTCTCTAATAACCCTACATCCCTTCTTCTCTCCTCCTCTCTAATAACCCTACATCCTTTCTCTCCTCCTCTCTAATAACCCTACATCCCTTCTTCTCTCCTCTCTAATAACCCTACATCCCTTCTTCTCTCCTCTCTAATAACCCTACATCCCTTCTTCTCTCCTCTCTAATAACCCTACATCCCTTCTTCTCTCCTCTCTAATAACCCTACATCCCTTCTTCTCTCCTCTCTAATAACCCTACATCCCTTCTTCTCCTCTCTCTCTAATAACCCTACATCCTTTCTTCTCTCCTCTCTAATAACCCTACATCCCTTCTTCTCTCCTCTCTAATAACCCTACATCCCTTCTTCTCCTCTCTCTCTAATAACCCTACATCCCTTCTTCTCTCCTCTCTAATAACCCTACATCCCTTCTCTCATCTCCTCTCTAATAACCCTACATCCCTTCTCTCCTCTCTCTCTAATAACCCTACATCCCTTCTTCTCTCCTCTCTAATAACCCTACATCCCTTCTTCTCTCCTCTCTAATAACCCTACATCCCTTCTTC